>NC_088807.1:9774144-9946660 GCF_011386835.1 Chrysemys picta bellii
CTTCACTCAGAAAATTACAAAATCTTGCTAAGAAAAACCACTAAAAGTTAGAGTGTGTTTTGGGAACAAAACAGGGCATGTTGTAAAATAAAATGTCAGTTGAAAATAACAGTCTGAAGCGTGTGTATATGGAGTTCAAGGGGTGTGGGGTTTGTCAAAAGGGAAGTAGGTTGCCTCCATAGTATACATGCAGTTAGATTACAGTTTGTCAACAAGTAGTGGTATATGAGTGGCCTGTTCCTCTAACAAAGACCCACCCACCCCACCCAGCCCTGGTGCTTGTGCATGATATATATAGGCTGTTGGGGCATCTGGACCATTGCAAAGCAGCCCCAGAACCCCTCTTAAATCATACCATCTTCTGCTTCGGCTGTCCCTTTTCATTTCCCCCCCGAGGCCCTCTGCATTAGGGCTTAATCATGACCTCTTGGATTTCAATAGTATCTCACGTTTCTCATCTACTGGTTCATATTATTTAATGCTGTACATCATCTAGGGTTACAGTTTGCATAAAAGTGTTTTATAAAAAAAATTCTCTAGGGGCTTAGACAAGATAATGTTACAACTCAGTCAATATTGCTTTTTCATGTTAAACTAAAAAACAAAACAAACAAAAAAACATAATGCTTCAAATAGCCCTGATTGCATACAGAATATCTTTTAAAAAGGTCATGTTATGTTACATCTCAGACAATGCTGTATTTTCATGTTAAATATTAAAAAAAAAACAGTATGTACCTCGGCTCGTGCCGCTTCCAGCAGCTCCCATTGGCCCGGAGCAGTGAACCGTGGCCACTGAGAGCAGTGATCCGCCGAACCTGCGACCCGGCAGGTAAACAAACTGGCCCGGCCCACCAGGGGCTTTCCCTGCACAAGCAGCGGAACAAGTTTGGGAACCACTGCCCTAGAGCATTGCTAAGGCAGACTATATTGCATGGATCACTGGCTAGCCTAATTAGTCCTATCTGTTTTTAAAAATGTAGAGAAAGCCACAGCTCCAGCCTGTAATGTATTATTTTAATAAAATCTATGGACCCAAAACAAAACAGGAGCTTGTACCTGTGTCTCAGTACACGGGTTGCAAACATTTAAAAGCAAAGACATTCTGAAAAAGCAACAGAAAGTCATACTTAAATCTAAAAGTCCTAAGAAAATGAAAGCTTAATATAACTTTTGCATGGATTTGTTAAAAAGTGGGGAGGAAAATAAACTCTCTGATCCACTGGATTACAGAATAAGGGGAATATAAACCAGCTGTTACAAAGGTTCTGTGGTTTTAACTCTGGAGTGTTTCTGAATGCTTTTTTTTAAAAACACATGTAAAAATGTTAAATAAAGGGCTCAGTCTTCATATAGGCTTTTCTTTTGAAGTGTTTATTCCTTTACAAAACTTAATATAATTTTCACTAGTATTGTTTAAAAAGTGGGGAAAGAACCAGTCTTCTTATCTCTGATCCACTGGCTTACAAAGGCTGTTTTTGCTAACAGTGGCTTTGCTGAAAAAGCATGCTGCTTCGAATTGCCCTTACTAAAAAATGACCAACGTTAGTCTAAAATATAGGGGGAATCTTTTTTATCACTCTAATTTACTTTTATAAACACGTTCTCTGTTTTTAACCCTGGGATGTTTCTGCATGCTAACTTTGTATTGAAACATATACAAACATGCTAAATGAAGGGATGTGTCTTCATATAGTCTTTTCTTTTAAAGTGTTTATTCCTTTACATGACTTATGTGGCAGAGCTCCAACCTTGTCCCTGTGGGTCCTGTGCTTCCAGGCAGTTTATGCTAGCTTCAGAGGCTCACTGCAACCCTCCACGTAGCCCTTCTGTAGGGCTAGGGATATAGTCTACTGAGCCCTTTTCATCATAAGCCAGGAAGGAGGTTGGTGAGAGAACTCCCACACTCTCTATTGCTCCTATGGCCTGATACCAAAACAGTTTAGCCTCCTGTCCTGAGAGAGGCCTGTCTTGCCCTCCCAGGAGATGTTGCTGTAGTGGTGTGTTGGGGGGAAACCTGGGCCCACCCTCTACTCCGGGTTCCAGCCCAGGGACCCTAATGATAGCAGCTGTTGGCAACCAACCTTTCACTGACAGATTTGCTACATTTCCCTGGGCCACTTCTCCACAGCTCTCCTGCTTCTCTCTTCTTCACCCTTACCTTAGAGCCCCCTTACCAATGACTTGACGGTGTCTTCATTATCCAGCCCTTCAGCCACACTTCCTCTACCCTGGCTCTCCTCTGCCTGACTGGAGTGAGCCCTTTTATAGTATCAGAGAGGCCTTAATTAGCGTCAGATGGTCACATTAGCTTAATGGCCTCACCTGACTCATTGCAGGTTAATTGGAGTCAGGTGTTCTCATTAGCCTGGAGCAGCCCCTGCTCTGGTCGGTCAGGGAACAGAAAACTGTTAATCCAGTGGCCAGTATATCTGCCTTCTGCTACTCTGCTATACCCAACTGACCTGGGTCTATCACACTTAATATAACTTTCACCTCTATTTGTTAAAAAGTGGGGGAAGAAACAATCTTTTTATCTCTGATCCACAGATGCTGTTTTTGCTGCAGCTTCAAATTGTCCTCACTAAAAGCATAAGGGAAAGCTTAAAAAAGAAATTATTAGTAAGGGTTTGTGGGTTTAACCTTAGGGTGCTTCTGCATGCCAATTTTTTATTGAAACACACATGTAAAATGTTGGGGAGGGATGTTTCTTCAGATAGGCTTGTCTTTCAAAGTAGTCTTCTTCTCTTCTAATCCACTAATTTAGAAAGGCTGCTTCAAATTGTCTTCACTAAAAAATAATTAATGTTAGCAAAAGCACAGGGTAAAACTTTTTTTGGTTACTATAAATTACTTTGATAAACTGGTTGTCTGTGGTTTTAAACCTGGGGTGTTTCTGCATGCTCATTTTTTATTAAAACTCCTATAAATAAAGGGAAAACAATGAGGAGTCTATGTGGCACATTAGAGACTAACAAATTTTATTTGGCCATAAGCTTTCGTGGGCTAAAGCCCAAGTCATCAGATGCATGGAGTGAAAATACAGGAGCAGGTATAAACACATGAAAGGATGGGGGTTGCTTCACAAAGTGTGAGGTCAGTCTAACGAGATAAATCAATTAACAGCAGGATACCAAGGGAGGAAAAATAACTTTTGAAGTGGTAAGACAGTGGCCCATTACAGACAGTTGACAATGCTTCCTCAGCTCTCGTCCCCTTACACTCTTACTCTACTTGTGCGACATTGATGACATCATCATCTGGACCCATAGGAAGGAGGCCCTTGAGGAATTCGACCAAGATTTCAATGATTTCCACCCTACCATCAACCTCAGCCTGGACCAGTCCACACAAGAGATCCACTTCCTAGACACTACAGTGCTAAGAAGCGATGGTCACATAAACACCACCCTCTATCGGAAACCTACTGACCGCTATACTTACCTACATGCCTCCAGCTTTCATCCAGACCACATCACACGATCCATTGTCCACAGCCAAGCTCTCAGATACAACTGCATTTGCTCCAATCCCTCAGACAGAGACAAACACCTACAGAATCTCTATCAAGCATTCTTAAAACTGCAATACCCACCTGGTGAAGTGAAGAAACAGATTGACAGAGCCAGAAGGATACCCAGAAGACACCTGTTACAAGACAGGCCCAACAAAGAAAGTAACAGAACACCACTAGCCATCACAAACAGCCCCCAACTAAAACCTCTCCAGTGCATCATCAAGGATCTACAACCTATCCTGAAGGATGATCCCTCACTCTCACAGATCTTGGAAGGCAGGCCAGTCCTCGCTTACAGACAACCCCCCAACCTGAAGCAAATACTCACCAGTAACTACACACCACACAACAAAAACATCAACCCAGGAACCAAATCCTGCTACAAACCCCAGTGCCAACTCTGTCCACATATCTATTCAAGGGACACCATCATAGGACCTAACCACATCAGGCACACCTTCAAGGGCTTGTTCACCTGCACATCTACCAATGTGATATATGCCATCATGTGCCAGCAATACCCCTCTGCCATGTACATTGGCCAAACTGGACAGTCTCTATGCAAAAGAATAAATGGACACAAGTCTGACATCAGTAATCATAACATTCAAAAACCAGTAGGAGAACACTTCAATCTCTCTGGTCACTCAATAACAGACATAAAGTGGCAATTCTTCAACAACAAAAACTTCTAAAACAGACTTCAACGTGAAGCTGCAGAACTGGATTTAATTTGCAAACTGTATACCATCAGATTAGGCCTGAATAGAGACTAGGAGGGATTGGGTCATTACAAAACCTAAACTTAATTTTCCCAATACTAATTTCTCCCTACTGTTACTCACACCTTCTTGTCAATGGTCTGTAATGGGCCACTCTCTTACCACTTCAAAAGTTATTTTTCCTCCCTTGGTATCCTGCTGTTAATTGGTTTATCTTGTTAGACTGACCTCACACATAGTAACACAACCCCCATCCTTTCATGTATTTATACCTGCTCCTGTATTTTCACTCCATGCATCTGATGAAGTGGGTTCTAGCCCACGAAAGCTTATGCCCAAATAAATTTGTTAGTCTCTAAGGTGCCACAAGGACTCCTTGTTGTTTTTGCTGATACAGACTAACTCATCTACCACTCCGAAACCTATAAATAAAGGGCTGTTTCTTCAAATAGGCTTGTCTTTTCAAGTGATTATAAAATAGAGCTTTATTCCTTTACAAAACTTAATATAACTTTTACTTCCTTTTGTTCAAAAGTTTAAAAAGAAACTAACTTCTTATCTCTACATTCTGAACATCTAACAGCCTTCTTTATCTCTAATTCACTGGCTAACAAAGCTGCTTTTGCTGCAGCTTCAAATTGTCCTCACCAAAAGCATAGGGGAAAACTTTTAAAAACTGCTTATTACTAAGGGCTTATGGTTTTAATCTTTATTAAAGCACCTATGTAAAAGTGCTACATGGTGGGAAAGATGCATGGAGTCTGGTTTTTTTTTTTAAATAAGAATAAGGCAGTTAAAGGGGGGAGGGATAGTGAGGGGAGGGAAGAGGAGGGAGATGGCTCTTGTTTAAAAATCTTGGGATTATAGGATTGGTTCAGGAAAATGTATTCTATGACACAGCTATAGAACAGCATCTGATTGGTCTGATCCAAAGGCGGCGATAACTAGCCTGAGGGGTTGTGAGCCACATGCTGCCTATCTTTGCCCTTTGGAAAGGGGCTTCCTTTTCCCTGGTCCTGCCATGTTCTCTCTTTTAACCTAACTTTATATGTTTCTCTTTTATTTAACTCTTTTAAAATGCCCTTTTCATAAACTACCCTTATATTTAATATTTTAAATTCTTTTCTATTAACCAATCTTTATATTTTACCATGTGCTTATTAAACAGTCTCTGCTTTATAAAATTCCCTTTTTTTCTGCCATGTGTTCTTTTTTATCATAACTTTATATTTAATAAATATTTCAATTTTTTAAAAAATTTTAATTCTTTAATAATATGCCAAACTAGCCCTTTAAAATCACCTCTCCTTACTAAACCTAACCAAAAATCTTTCTTTTCTTTAATAACCTGCCTCTATTCTTTCAAACTAAACCTTTAATAACAAAAATCTTTATTTCTCTTTAAGTTCTCTCATTCTGTTCTTTCCACCTTTTTCTCTAAACAATCTACCAAATATATCAAAGCACAAGCATGCAGCATTCCACCTATTGAAACATAAAAAATAATTTAAAAATATTTCAAAATGGCTGACGGTGCCAAAACTCTACACCAATGGAAACAGGAATGGAAGGCGGGACATAAGCCCAAAATGAGGCATGGAAACCTGCCAAAAATATGAATGCTATCGAGCCGTATAATACTCAGTTTAACCTCAAGAATCAAAAAGGCCTTTGCCAATGTAAAGCACTAAATATTTAAAGATGACCCACTGCTCAAGTGCAACAGCTTCTGTAGTGCAAATAGAGTGAGTGTTAAAAAGCCACACTGCAACACTACACTTCAATTTAAGTCAGAAGGTGCAGCATGCTGATTCTACCTGTATCTCTGCACTTATTTCACAGGGCACATCCCTAAATTCCCCACGCCATGAGGATAAGTTTCATGAAAAAGGCAACATCTTCTGCCAGCACATTGCCCCAAAGACTGCACTGGGGTCAGTGCTCAGAGGGAACAGCAAACCTTACTGAGTCATTCACTCCATTCCCTGCAGCACAGTGCCCCTTAGCACTATGTTTGGACATTGGGGTTAGTTAGTACTGGGACTAGTCTTATCCCTGGAGGAACTGTTGCAGAGAAGGATCTTAAACTCTGTGACAGAATATGTTCTTGTATTCACACCCTACACACTATTGCAATAATCTTTGTACAAGGTCTGCCTTGTAAGGTATCATTTAAAAACTCATTATTTGCTGGTGAGTTTTACCCTGATAAAATATGTGTGGCAATATTGCATATGAAGTTCTAAGATTTCCCACTAGGATGTGAAGAGTGTATGTTCAAAACTCATGTAGCACCAAGCTGGTCAAACAGACCTGTCTTGAACAAAGGAGTGTATGTCTGCCTTAATTTTCATTTAAGCAGTAACCAAAGTCATCAAACAGGAAGGGAAAACAAAGGAAGTTCAAACAGGTGGGGGAAAAACAACAGGGAACATCCTTCCACACAGACTCTTTGTCTCCTAGTTCCCAGCTGGAAATATTTTTCGGGGTGGGGGGGAGAGATTGAAACTATAAAAAGAAGGGGAAAACATCCTCAAGATGCCTTCCTCTCTCTCCCTATCTGTTTCTGGCATTGCATCTAAGAAGGCAAAGCAAAACAGCCATTGGACTTTGAGGGAATGAGTCCTGACCTGAAGAGTTTGGCCAGTAACCTTGCAGGAAGCATGTGGTGAGAAATTTTGCTTGAATCTAAAGTAGTTTACTAAGTTAGCCACCAGTAAGCATTTTATCTTTATTTTTCTTGTAACCATTTCTGATTTTATTCCTCATTACTTGTACTCACTTAAATTGCTCTCTTTATAGTTAATGCACTTGCTTTATAGTTTCAGCTTATCCAATGTGTTTGAGTTTAGGTATCTTGGAAACTCCATTTATGAAGATAAGCCAGTGTGTATTATTCCCTTAAAGGAATAATGAACATAATAAATCTGGACTGTCTGGGAGAGGGCTGGACAGGACATATATATCTGGAAGCAAGTTGGTGACTGGGAGTCTGTTGGGGTCACCCTTCAGTACAGCCCAGGTTGGTGAGACCCAGGGTGTGACTTGCAGGTTTCAGTTACACAAACACATGTGAGGGTAGCTTGGATGCAGGTGGCTGGTTGTGAGCAGTCCAAGTTGTAGGTTACAACAGCAAGGCATTGCAAGGTACTCCAGGTTACAGGGCACGGCAGGACACAGTCCCCCATCAGTCTGGATTGTACTGCGGTATGCCACAGCCCCCTGATTTCCAAATAAACTGACCCTGAAATATCTCACTTGCAATCTGTAGCTCAGTGTTGGCTTCATGACTCCATGTAGGAGACTTCACAAAACAGATATATGTCCCGGCATCTGTAAAATGGAGCCTCTTGAGCTTCAGTGATACATTCCCATTCCTAAATTCCTGGTGGAACATCTCTGTCCATTTCTGGTAGTTGTCTCCCGAGATGTCCAGGTTAGGTTGATTTTTGTACTGATGGATGTTTACATATCCAACTTCATTGTGAGCTCACCTTAACTGATCACTCTCATTATAGTGTGTATGGTAACACCCACTGTTTCAAGTTCTCTGTGTATATATCTATCTTCCTACTGTATTTTCCATTGCATGCATCCGATGAAGTGGGTTTTAGCCCACGAAAGCTTATGCTCAAATAAACTTGTTTGTCTCTAAGGTGCCACAAGTACTCCTGTTCTTTTTGCGGATACAGACTAACATGGCTGCTACTCTGAAACCTGTCATTTTGTTTTGTTTTTCAGTGGTATTTACACTTTTTGGGATGTTTTCTCTTTTTTTAAAAAAAAGAAATGTAGCTAAATTTCTAAAAAAAAATCTTTGAAATAAAAAGTTGAAACCTTTAATTTGAAAATATTGAAATAAAACATTTCAACTTTTAAAAAAAATATTTTTTTCTTTTGGCCCAAACAGAATTCTGGAATAATTTGGGTCGACCCAAAACTGCCTTCTTGGTGACTAAACTTTTTGCCAAAAGATATTGGCCTGCTCTAATTCATAACCACTTTTTACCCCCTTGGTCACAAACTGTACTGCGGGGTGAATCTTTAGTGATTATTTTTGCCTATTTCCAGACACATATAACCATGTCAGTGGCGTAGCCAGATGGAGGGAACAGGGGGAGCGATCAGAAAAAAGGCGCCACCCGCTGCAGTGCTTTTACTCATCCTGCTGCACTCCGGGTCTTCAGTGGCACTTCAGCGGCAGGTCCTTCACTCGCTCCGAGTGTGTTCACCACCGAAATGCTTCGAGTGAAGGACCCACCGCCGAAGTGCCGCCAAAGACCCGGAGTGCCGCCGGGTGAGTAAAAATTAAACAGGCTCCAAGAAATTCAAAAGGTGCCACTTGTGCACACTGGGAAAGTGGCCACTGCCCCACTTCCCTGTTAGCTACACCACTGAACTACGTGCTTTCACTTGCTGCCCTTTATGAAAATCTCTGCTGTTGATCTGATCTGATCCAGGACATCTCCCTCTCTAAAATCTATGATTAATTTTCCTATGTCTATCACATTGGTATCTGTGACCTGTCTCTGTCCAGCTTATTAGATCTGAAAGAACCAGTTAATAAGACTGGTGGATGAAGACTGACACTGCAGCCTCATCCATAACTGATCTTTTAACCCAGACACCATCATTTCCCTCTATAGCCATTGCAGTTGGCAATGGAAGAATTTGTGCTGTGAAAGCCAACCCGTACCAAGGCTTGTGCATTCTCACTGAATCCAAGGGGCAGAGGCTCTATGCCGAAGGAGAGAGCTCTCCCATTGGCATAATTACTACACCCCCCTGAGTGGCGGTATCTATGTCGGCGGGCAAGCTTCTCCTGCCTACAGAGCAATGTCCACAGCAATGCTTAGGTTGGTATAACTTACTTTTGCTTAGGGAGGTGGCTTTTCCACACTCCCGAGTGAGTTAAATTATACTGACGTAAACACTCGTGTGTGCAAACTGTAGGTGTAAACCCCATTCAGTCCCCATCTAGTGGTGCCAGGGCCACATGCAGAAGTGGATGAGAAGAGTGTCACTTAGCTCAGGCAATAGTGGCTTGTGGTTTCAGAACCCAAAGTCCCAGTTCAATCCCTACTGCCAATGACTGAGCCCAGGGTGCTGTGTTCCCTAAGGATTCAAATTCCCTTTGCAAATGACATGGAGTCACCCTCCCTGAAAGGCAGCTCAGAGTGTTAAAACTACAGGATCTAATCTCACATTGGCAGCTGTATGAATCTGCTGCTCAGCCATGAGTCTCTTGTCCCAAGATGTTTTCGTGACTGCTTCTGCCTTGGTACTAAATTGCCTGACTTGGGAGATGAAGAGGCAAAAATTTGATAATGGCCTCTTCAATCAGTGCCCTGTGCTATACTGGACGTCAAACTAGATGATCACAATGGTCCCTTCTGGCCTTGGGATCTATGAATCTATTTGTTCAACATCTTTATTAATGATCTGGATGATGGGATAGATTGCACCCACAGCCAAGTTTGCAGATGACACTAAGCTGGGGGGAGAGGTAGATACACTGTAGGATAGGGATAGGGTCTAGAGTGACCTAGACAGATTGGAGGATTGGGCCAAAAGAAATCTGATGAGGTTCAACAAGAACAAGTTCAGAGTCCTGCACTTAGGATGGAAGAATCCCAAGCATTGCTACAGGCTGGGGACTGACTGGCTAAGCAGAAGTTCTGCAGAAAAGGACCTGGGGATTACAGTGGATGAAAAGCTGGATATGAGTCAGCAGTGTATCCTTGTTGCCAAGAAGGCTAACGGTATATTGGGCTGCATTAGTAGGAGCATTGCCAGCAGATCGAGAGAAGTGATTATTCCCCTTTATTTGGCACTGGTGAGGCTACATCTGGAGTATTGAGTCCAGTTTTGGGGGCCCCACTACAGAAAGGATGTGGATAAATTGGAGAGAGTCCAGCAGAAGGCAATGAAAATGATCAGGGGGCTGTGGCACATGACGTACGAGGAGAGGCTGAGGGAACTGGGCTTGTTTAGAAGAGAAGAGTGAAGTGGGATTTGATAGCAACCTTCAACTACCTGAAGGGCGGATCAAAAGAGGATGGAGCTCGGCTGTTCTCATTGGTAGGAGATGACAGAACAAGGAGCAATGGTCTCAAGTTGCAGTGCAGGAGGTCTAGGTTGGATATTAGGAAACACTATTTCACTAGGAGAGTGGTGAAGCACTGGAATGGGTTATCTATGGAGGTGGTAGAATCTCCATTCTTAGAGGTTTTTAAGGCCCGGCTTGAAAAATCCCTGGCTGGGATGATTTAGTTGGGGTTGGTCCTGCTTTGAGAAGGGGGTTGGACTAGATCACCTCCTGAGGTCTCTTCCAATCCTAACCTTCTATGATTCTGTGATTTGACTGAAGAGCCCTTTATTAAATAGTTGTTCCTCTACAGGTACTTACAGACTAATCAAGTTACCCCGTAACCTTCTCTTGTTAAGCAGAATAGATTGAGTTCATTGGGTCCATCTCTATAAGGCAGGTATTCTAATCCTTTAATCATCTTGTGGCTCTTATCTGAACCCTCTCCAATGTATCAACATCCTTCTTGAACTGCACACCAGAACTGGACATGGGATTTGAGAAACATAAGGTGGGTGAGGTAATATTTTTTATTGGATCAACTTCTGTTGTTCAGAGAGACAAGCTTTCGAGCTTACTCAGAGTTCTTCTTCAGCTTGTCTCTTACCAAGAAAAGTTGGTCCAGTAAAAAAACATTACCACACGCACCTTATCTCTCTCATATCCTGGGACCGGGCTGGCTACAACAATACAGTATTTGAGAGTGGTTACCCCAGTACCAACAACAGATGTAATGTAACCTGTCCACTCCTACTCGAGAGTCCTCTATTTATGAATACAAGGATTGCATTAGGCCTTTTGGCCACATCGTCACACTGGATGCTTATGTTTCACCTGATTGTCGACCAAGAACCCGCAATTTTTTTCAATCTTTGCTCCCACAATAGAGTCCCCCATCATAAGAACATAAGAACAGCACTACTGGATCAGACCAAAGGTCCATCTAGCCCAGTATCCTGTCTTCCGACAGTAGCCAGTGCCAGGTGCCCCAGAGGGAATGAACAGAACAGGTAATCATCAAGTGATCCATCCCCTGTCTCTCATTCCCAATTTCTGGCAAACAGAGGCTAGGGACACCATTCCTGCCCATCCTGGCTAATAGCCATTGATGGACCTATCCTCCATGAATGTATCTAGCTCTTTTTTTAATCCTGTTATGGTCTTGGCCTTCACAACATCCTCTGGCAAGGGGTTCCACAGGTTGACTGTGCGTTGTGTGAAAAAAAACCACTTCCTTTTATTTGTTTTATTTGTTTTAAACCTGCTGCCTATTAATTTCATTTGGTGACCCTTAGTTCTTGTGTTATGAGAAGGAGTAAACAACACTTCCTTATCTACTTTCTCTACACCAGTCATGATTTTATAGACCTCAATCATATCTTCCCTTAGCCGTTTCTTTTCCAAGCTGAAAAGTCCCAGTCTTATTAATCTCTCCTCATACAGAAGCCGTTCCATACCCCTAATTATTTCTGTTGCCCTTTTATTAACCTTTTCCAATTCCAATATATCTTTTTTGAGATGGGGATGACCACATCTGCACACAGTATTCAAGATGTGGGCATACCATGGATTTATATAGAGGCAACATGATATTTTCTTTCCTATTATCTATCCCTTTCTTAATTATTCCCAGCATTCTCTTCGGTTTTTTGATTGCCACTGCAAATTGAGGTAGATGTTTTAAGAGAACTATCCACAATGACTCCAAGATCTCTTTCTTGAGGGGTAACAGCTAATTTATACCCCATCATTTTATATGTATAGTTGAGATTATGCTTTCCAATGTGCATTACTTTGCAATTATCAACATTATATTTCATCTGCCATTTTGTTGCCCAGTCACCAAGTTTTGAGAGATCCTTCTGTAGCTCTTCAGTTCTGCCTGGGTCTTAACTATCTTTAATAATTTTGTATCATCTACAAATTTTTCCACCTCACTGTTTACCCCTTTTTCCAGATCATTTATGAATATGTTGAATAGGACTGGTCCCAGAACAGACCACTATTTACGTCTCTCACTCTGAAAACTGACTGTTTATACCTACCCTTTGTTTCCAATCTTTAAACCAGTTACCAATCCATGAGAGCACCTTCCCTCCTATTCCATGGCAGCTTACTTTGCATAAGAGTCTTTGGTGAGGGACCTTGTCAAAGACTTTCTGAAAATCTAAGTACACTAGATCCCCTTTGTCCACATACTTGTTGACCCCCTCAAAGAATTCTAGTAGATTGGTGAGGCATGAATTCTCTTTACTAAAACCATGTTGACTCTTCCTCAACAAATTATGTTCATCTGACAATATTGTTCTTTATTATCATTTAAACCAGTTTTCCCGGTGCTGAAGTCAGGCTTACAGGCCTGTAATTGCCGGGATCACCTCTGGAGCCTTTTAAAAAATTGGCATCACATTAGCTATCCTCCGGTGATCTGGAACAGAAGCTGATTTAAATGATAGGTTACAGACTACATTTAGTAGTTCTGCAATTTCACATTTGAGTTCCTTCAGAACTCTTGGGTGAATACCATCTGGTCTTGGTAATTTATTGCTGTTTAGTTTATCAATTTGTTCAAAACCTCCTCTAATGATACTTCAATCTGGGACAGTTCCTCAGATCTGTCACTTAAAAAGAATGGCTCAGGTTTGGGACTCTCCCTCACATCCTCAGCCATGAAGACCAGTGCAAAGAATTCATTTAGTTTTTCCGCAATGGCCTTATCGTCCTTGAGTGCTCTTTTAGCACCTCAATCATCCAGTGTCCCCACTGGTTGTTTAGCAGGCTTCCTGCTTCTGATGTACTTTAAAAAATGGTATTTCTTTTTGAGTCTTTGGCTAACTGTTCCTCAAATTCTTTTTTGGCCTTCCTAATTGTATTTTTTACATTTCATCTGCCAGAGTTTATGCTCCTTTCTATTTCCCTCACTAGGATTTAACTTCCACTTTTTAAAGGATGCGTTTTTGCCTCTCACGGCTTCTTCTACTTTGTTGCTTAGCCACAGTGGATCTTTTTTGGTTCTCTTACTATGTTTTTTTTTTTAATTTGGGATATATATTTAAGTTGAGCCTCTATTATGGTGTCTTTAAAATTTTCCACGCAGCTTGCAGAGATTTCACTTTTGATACCGTACCCTTAATAAAAATTTTGTTCCTTTCCCATTCACTGGTTTGTTGTTTAATGAACTCAAAGATCGTGACACCATGGTCCTGCCTCCACTTGGAGTGGCAGTGACGGGGGGCTCTCCTACCCGTACACAGGGACCAAGCAGCATGGGGCCACTTGGGAGGAACAGGCACCCCCTCTTCCTTCTGTGAGGGCAGCAGTAGAGTCCCCAGTACTTAGTCCAGCAGCTGGGTGGATGTAATAAGATTGATGGGCTGAGCCCTTTCTTTCTGCCGCACACACAAATCATTGGCGGGATTACCCACAGCAGCAGGGGCTTGGTTTTAACACCCCCTGGAGATGCACAGGGTGGTTCCCTCCCCCACACCACAGCTCTTGTTTCAAGCTATCAGTAGATGTAGGCAGACACTTACCCTTTGCTCTGGGGCTGGGCTGCTGAGTGATAACGGAAAGTGCTTTCTGTTGGGCAGGCAAAGTCCAGTCTCTGTACCAGGAGGCTGGGAGCAATGTGCAGAGCACATGCCCAGCTCTGGGGAGGGGGGAGGAGGGGAATACCTCATGTCACTCACAGGTGACCTTCTGGTGGCATTGGAAGCAGCACTAATGAGGCATAAGGGAGATTTCTTTGGAGAGAGCACCCACTACAATTCAGGGGCTCGCTAGAGAGAGGACTAAAGTACCAATGGAGGAGGCGGTCCCTGGGTCTCTAGAAGGGTCAAGAATTACAACAATAAGGGTAAAAGAGAAAAATAAAAACCCCAAGGGTTCTGGACAGGTTATAAGTCCTCCAGCTTCAGTGTATGAGCCTGGCTGTAACTGACGGGGGCTGGGAATAAAGCTCTTTAATAGTCACCTTATCCCATAACTACTTACTGCAGGGTTTCGTGCAGCTTCCAGCAGCTGGTGTTGGCCAGCGTCAGAGATGGGATATTGGAGTAGATGGGCCCCTGGGTCCATTTCACTGAGGGAATTTATACATTCACAGGCAAAGAGCTCATGTGACCCCCTCCGCACTCTGTCTAGAATGTGGGGTTTTTTTTTTGGTTTTGTTGGGACTCATTGCTTTCAATTGTGCAGAAGCTGGTATTTCCATGAAGTCCCTTGTGTCAGTTACAGTCCCTTCTGGGTAAAATTGTGAGAGACCTAGAACAGCATAATTGGGACAATCCCATCTCCAGTCCCTGGTGAAATGTTGGTTTCTGATTGTAGAGTCTGAGTAGAGCATGTTGAATCGGACAGACATACAGGGCATGGGACCTGCTGCTCCCTTCAGGGCCGGCTCCAGGCACCAGCGAAGAAAGCAGGTGCTTGGGGCGGCCAATGGAAAGGGGCGGCACATCCTGGTCTTCAGTAGCAATTAAGCTGCAGGTCCCTCAGTCCCTCTCTTCCTCTTTGAACTGACGCCGAAGAGGAAGAGAGGGAGCGAAGGACCCGCCACAGAATTGCCGTAGAAGAATGAAGCGGTGTGATTGAGTTGCCGCCAAAGTGCCGCCGATCGGCTTTATCTCCCCCCCACCCACCCTTCGTCGCTTGGAGTGGCAAAAAAGCTGGAGCCGGCCCTGGCTCCCCTCATATGGTATCCATATGGTGGTGTCTTATTTTCACTGCACTTTCCCTTTCAGGACCCTGCCTGATGAATCTCACGTACGCTGATAGCTCCACGGCATCTCTGTGAAGACTTCCTGGGAATTCTCCTCCTGCTGACCCATTCTGTTTCTGGTAAAACCATATTAAATCCACTTTCCTCCCTTTAACTTATTTGTTTGGGCTTTCACAAACTAGAATCATAAAGAGCGCCCCGCCATTGCCCTGGGCACCCTGGGTAAAGGATTTAAAAATACTCAAAGTAAATTAATGTCAGCACTCCCACATCAAATGAAATAACCCAGAAACAACATAACTAGAGCAAGAACTGTCCAACCTCCGCTTACAGTCACCACCAGTGTCCCACAACACAGTAGCCTGCCCCCATGGGGTGGGATTTGGAGACCCTGGAGTCTTAGGCCCCATGAACTTCCTGGAGCACTTTGGCAGAGTGGGATGCTTCAGAAAGAGGCGGTCCTGGGGAGGGGAGGGACAGGGAAGGAATTAAATGACAAGATGGGTAAATTGAAATGTATACATCTAGGAATGAAGACCATAGGCTGTAGTGTGGCCATGAGGATTTGGGCATGTGCTCTGCACATTGCTTTCAGCTCCACTGGCACAGAGACTGGACTTTGTCTGCCCAATGGAAAGCACTTTCTGTTATTGCTCAGCAGCCCAGCCCCAGAACAAAGGGTAAGTGTCTGCCTACATCTACTGATAGCTTGAAACAAGAGCTGTGGTGTGGGGGAGGGAACTATACTGTGCGCCTCCGTGGGTTGTTTTTGCCAAGCCCCTGCTGCTGTGGGTAATGTGGCCAATGATCTGTGTGTATGACATGTGCTTGCTTAGAAGGAGCTGTGTGGTACCTTGTAATTGCAGGCAAGACACTGGTCATAGGCCTTGGAGAGAAAGAAAAGCATATGGACTGACCAGTAGGCAGACTGGCTTGTTGGGTATATAAGGCAGGGAGCTGTGCAGCCTTAAAATCCCCTGATCAGAATACAGTGGGACCAGGGTCCTTGTCCAGAGAGAGGTGATGGCAGGGGAGCTGAGACCTGAATGGGCACTCCTGGAGTGGACCAGGGAGGGGGTAGTCCAAGTGCCATTTGCATTGAAATTGAGATAGAGACATCTACGCTTCAAGCTCTGATCAAGCTAGTGCTCTAAAATGAAAGTCACTGGTGTGGCATGAGGGACTAGCCACCTGAGTACGTGCCTAGTGTCTCAGATGAGTGTGTACTCAAGGAAGCTCGTCCCTCTTGCTGATCACACCATCACAACTACACTTCTATTTTTATCTTGCTAGATCGATAAGAGCTAACCTGGGCATGTGTCCTTCAGCTGGGATTTCCACCTCCAGCGCCATTGTGGATGTACCCTTAGATTGCAAACTCTCTGAGACACTATGTGAGTGTCCGTGCCTACGACAACGGGATCTTGATACCTGATTGGGGCCTTCAAGTGCTAAAGCACTATCAATCATAAAGAGGAAGAAGATGACAACAGATGATGGGGAAAAAGAAATGATTGATGTTTGTGATGGCCTGCCTCCAATATTTACAAGACAATCAACAACCCTCAGATGTCCACCTAAAACACATTGCCAAATTCAGCCATTTCATCCCCACTCATAACAATTTTACATTCATCAATAAACACTTTTTCCAAACCATGGGAACATGGGTACTAGGATGGATCCCCAATATCCCAACTACTACAAACAACAGAACAAATGTACCATAAAACCAATCATATACTAGAGATATAATGATAATATTTTCATCCTCTGGACATATGACTTAAACTCCCTCAGATTTCGATCACAACTTTAACAACCACCACCTGTTCATTAAACTCTCTCTGGAACACTCCCACACTAGCATCAAATTCCTGGATGCCATGATCAACTTCAACAATGGAACCCTACAGACAACTATCTACACAAAAAACAACAACAACAACAAAAATGGATCACCACACCTACCTTCATAGATCCAGTAATCACCCTAAACACACCAAGAAATCTGTCATCTACAGCCAGGCACTCAGATACCACAGAATATACTCCGAGGAGAAAGTCTGGGATATATACCTGTCAGGACTGAGATCCCCACTTTGAACTTTAGGGTACAAATGTAGGGGCCTGCATAAAAACTTCTAAGCTTAATTACCAGCTTAGCTCTGGTTCGGCTGCCACCATTTTCAATGGATTCCCTCCCTGGGAAACCTTGAAAAACCTTCACCAAATCCCTGGTGAAAACAAATCCAACCCCTTGGATTTAAAACAAGGGGAAATTAACCATTCCCCTCCTTCCTCCCACCAACTCCTGGTGAATCAAGATCCAAAACCCCTTTGGATCTAAAACAAGGAAAAAATCAATCAGGTTCTTAAAAAGAAGGTTTTTAATTAAAGAAAAAGGTAAAAATCATCTCTGTAAAATCAGTATGGAAATCAACCTTACAGGGTAATCAAACTTAAAGAGCTCAGAGGACTCCCCTCTAGTCTCAGGTTCAAAGTACAGCAAACAAAGAGAAACACTCTAGTAAAAGGTACATTTACAAGTTGAGAAAACAAAGGAAAACTAACACGCCTTGCCTGGCTATTTACTTACAAGTTTGAAATAGGAGAGACTTGCTTAGAAAGATGTGGAGAACCTGGATTGATGTCTGGTCCCTCTCAGTCCCCGAGAACGAACACCGTCCCAAAACAAAGAACACAAACAAAAAACCTTCCCCCCCCAAGATTTGAAAGTATCTTGTCACCTTATTGGTCCTTTAGGTCAGATGCCAGCCAGGTTACCTGAGCTTCTTAACCCTTTACAGGGAAAAGGATTTTGGAGTCTCTGGCCAGGAGGGATTTATAGTACTGTACACAGGACAGCTATTACCCTTCCCTTTATAGTTATGACAATACCTTAAAACACTCAAAACCACCTTCATCAAACAAGAATACTCCACCAGAGAAGATCGCCTCATGGAAAGGGCCACACAAATACCCAGAGAGAACCTGTTTCAATACAGAAATACCCCACCTCTGACCGCACCTCCCCCAATTGTCACCTATCACCCCACACTGGAACCCATATGGGGTATCATCAAACAACTGCAACCCACACCTGATGGATCCCAGTCCTGAAAGAAATGCTTCCTAAATCCCCTTTTCTGGCCTTCAAACAACACCTCCCCCCCACCCCCAACCTCTCATAGCTCATCATTAAAAGCAAGCTCTCCAAAGACCAGGACACACCAAATCAAATCAGCTCCAGACCCTGCCAGAACAATAGATATAAAACCTGAAGACGTATCTCTACTGTGACCCCAACACATCTTTCAGGATCCCTGGGTCCTAGACATGCCTAGAACAACATATGGTGTACCTCATACAGTGCACTAAATGCCCCAATTACAACCAGGTGGGTGAAACCAGACAAGCACCATGGTCTCAAATGAACTCAGAAAGGAAAAAGATAAAGACAAAAACACCCGTCATTGATGGGTTAACACTTCTCACAAAGCAATCACTCTATCTATATTTGACCTATCAATCCTCCTCCTCACAGGAAACTGAAAAACACTTTCAAAAGATGAGCCTGAGATCTTAAATGCATAACTCTGCTAGAGACTAAAGATAGCAATGTAGCTACCACAGTGCAGGTGGCAAGAAAGTCTAACCACCCAAGTACAATCCTATCTGAGACCCTGGGCATGGGTGTCTTAAACCTCCTGCTGCTCATGTAGCTGTGGCTACACTATTTCTAGTGTCCTAGCTAGATCAGGGCTAGCCCAAGTATGTCTACCCAAGCCGGAAATTGCACCCTCAGCTTCACTGTATAATGTGTCCCCTGAGTGAATATTGTCTGCAGGAGATTGTGTCTCCTCACATTAGCACTTTCTTCCCACCTTTGGCTAGCTGTATCAGGTCACAAGAGGAATTTCTTTAGTAGTGTGAGCAGTTCATACAATTTTGAGAAAGTTCAGAACCCCCCAAATACATGTATAGTCCATTTACCATTGCGTACTACAAAATTTTAGGACATGAAGATACTGGAGGGCATCTGAGTTGGGAAGATGAGCAGGGTCAGCAATGAAGATTGCATATGGTTGAGAGAGAGTGACATTGGAGTTTGAGCAGATGAGAGTTAGAAATTTTTGTTCTAAGGTGCTAACTATTAAATTGTCTCCAACCATTGCTGTACAGACCCAGGTAAGCAAATCTGGGGTTTGAGCTGCCTGTAATTACAACACTGGAGTTATGGGAGCATGGGAGCAGCATCTGAGATGATTCCTCCCAGGAGCCGTTCAGTGGAGATGTGTAAAAAAAGATGGGAATGTGCATGGAATAGGCAGACCTGTGGCACCACACCTCTATGATTGCTGAACACTTTATGTAAACACACACTTTATGTAAATTGCTCCCTGCCCTCTCCTGCCCAACACAACCATGGGAGACACTGATCCCCTTGATTCTTCCCTTAAGAGGTGTGTTTCTCCATCCTCACTTCATGTATGCTCCATGCCCTCCATTTATACTTACGTTTTAAAAAGTACATATTAATGAAATGGTCTTTGTTTTTCCTTTGTTTTTAAGATGAATTCCAGAGGACAAATGGTGAGTTTGCATTGATTTCTGAATATTTATTATTTTAACTGTATTATTTTTATTATTATGGAAACACTTCTCATGCAAATCACTTGTCACTTCCATAACAAAAAGTGAGGTTAGTTTGGCACTGTAAGCCAGGATTCAACCAGTTTGTTACTGATCAATTTGAGTTAATCTCAGACTAGAAACACTACTGGGAACAGTAGAAATGTATGAGTATTTCACATCAGCATCACTACAGGATGGAGTTATGGTTGTGTGGTTTTCCTAACTGTGCACTTTCATCCCTTAAAATGGATGCATTTCTCTTAATTTAAACCTTAACTCGGAATTTCTTGGATTTTCAATTCTTGTTTTTCGGGTTACAACATTCCTGTAATGTATTTAAGTTTTAATTTTCTGACATCTACTTTCATTCTTAACTCCAATTTAACATTTTTTTTCCTGGGGAAAATACTGCTCACACTCAAGCGGAATAACACTCTTAAAGTGATATCTTACTGGATTGCCATATGCCCTCCATAAGATATTTATTGCCCATTGAATTGTAGACAAAATGTGAAGTGAAATGCCTGATGTCTAAATTATTTCACAGGAAGAGGATGAATTAGCAGGGAATATTTCTGACAAACTTTGAGTAAGATTGGTATCACATGAGACTAGATTTCTATTCTGAATATTTTTATACATTTTATGAATGCAGCACAGGAGCTCTAGAAGAAAAGCTGAAACTGGGGGTTAGGAGGAGAACTATGAAAACCATTCATAGTGAATGTATTCATTAGTTTTACCCCTTTTTTAATTCACAAATTGTCTATGAACAGGTCATCATCTCCCATCATTTCTTTGCTTTTCAAAATTGTTCAAAGAATGTTTTATGTGAGCACATAGGCCCGGAGATGAACTTAGTCCATTATAAATTGGGGTGGCAGACTCTGGCGTAATGTTTATCAGGAAACATAATAATGCTCAGGTATTCGTACCATGCTTTAATCTATTGATATAACTTCCTTCATCCACTGCAAAAGAAAGTCCTGCTGCCATTGGAGGAGGAGTGTTTCTTACCCTGATCCCAAGCTTAATAAAAGTGCCATTATAATTTCTAACATCTAGGAACCCAATTTGCCACACTCATTCACAGTGAATAATACCTTATCCTGTGTAGATTCTGATACCCTTGTGGAAACTGAGTAGTTTCTGAAAGAAATCTTTCTTGAACCCCCACTTCTGGCCTTCATACAACCCCCAACCTCTCCAAGTTCATCATCAGAAACAAGCTCCCCAAAGACCACGACACACCAACTCAAATTTGCACCAGACCCTGCCAGAACAAAAGATGCAAAACTTTCAGACAATGAGTGATACCCCCACCACAGCACACCTTTCAAGATCCATGGGTCCTACACATGCCTATCATAACATGTGGTGTACCTCATCCAGTGCAGTAAATGCCCCAATAACAACTAGGTGAGTGAAACCAGACAAGCACTACAGTCTGAAATGAACTCACACAGGAAAGTTATAAAAGACAAAAACACCCTATCACCTGTGAGTGAACACTTTTCACAAAATGATGGCTCTATAGTTGACCTATCAGTCCTCATCCTCAAAGGAAACCTGCACAAAACTTTCAAAAGATGAGCCTGTATTCATAACTCTGCTAAGGAGCTTGTGGCTGGTGTTTTGGCGGAGGACAGGGGGCTGGAGATTATCTAAGTCTGGCTAGGGTCTTTTGGGGCATCTGGTTTGTGGAGCAGAATGTTCCTAGAGGTCTGAGGTCTCTTTGAAGGGCAGAGCCTCTAGGATTTCTGTCTAGGTCCAGAGACTGACTGGCAGGCATGGAGACTTGCTGGAGTCTGGCGGGGGCAGCCTGGAGATAGTATGGAGCTCCCTCACTATCACATGACATTCTGGCCACATAGGGTATGTCTACACTGCAATTAAAAACCCACGGCTGATATGTGCCAGCTGACTTGGGCTAAGAGACTGTTTAATTATGGTGTAAATGTTTGGACTCAGGCTGGAGCCTGGGCTCTATGATCCTGTGAGGTGGGAGGGTCTCAGAGCTTGGGCTGCTGCCTGAGCTTGACTGTCAACACCACAGTTAAACAGCTCTCTAGCCCAAACCTGAGTCAGTGGGCACAGACCAGCCATGTGTGTCTAATTGCAGGGCAGACATAAGCATTGGGTCCCAGGAGTTAGGCAGCTAAATATCTTTGTGAATCACATGCTTGGAAGCTCTGTCTGAGCATAATAAAGATTCTGACTCACTTACAGGCCTGCAGAATCCCAAATGATTAATGCTGTAGCATATTCAATAATGTTTTCTTTGTGCTTTTCTTTACAAAATTGTTGAAGATCTATTTCCACAAAGGTAAGAATAACAAAGAAAAAAATATTGAAAATAAATATCTGGGAAAATTGTAGTTCCCAAGCAAATGCTAATTAGAAAGCAGTAACAGGGAGCTAACTTTTAGTCATTGCAGTTTAGGACAGGGTTCACAGAGTTAATCAGCCACATTCAGCCCTTATATAAAATGGAGAAGCTAGTGAAACAATTACTGTAAATGACTGAATACCAGAGAGTGTGAAAGGTTACAATAAAAAGGATTATCTGCAAAATAAAAAGATTCTCAGCATGCGATAACATGGCAGAGGGCTTCTCTAAACCCAGAAATTGCATCCATGCAAGCTAAACTGATATAAGCTAGGCTTAAACTGATGTAGAAGTTTTCCACACAGAGAGTTGCACTGGTTCAAAAAAGAACTAGATAAATTCATGGAGGATCGGTCCATCAATGGCGATTAGCCAGGATGGGCAGGGATGGTGTCCCTAGCCTCTCTTTGCCAGAAGCTGAGAATGGGTGACAGGGAATGGATCACCTGATGATTATATGTTCTGTTCATTCCCTCTGGGGCACCTGGCATTGGCCACTATCAGAAGACAGGATACTGGGGTAAATGGACCTTTGGTCAGACACAGTATGACCATTTTTATGTTCTTATGTTTAACTGTATTAACATCACATCTATAGTTTCATCACATTTCATAGCATCAGTTGACAATGGGATCAACTCAGCTTTCTTGCCTGTTGTGAACAAAAACTGGTGATTGTTTTTATTTTAATCAGATTTTTTAAAAATTTAAATTGGATTTTTTTATTTAAATTCAATATTTTTTCTTTTTTTAAATATGTAAAATTAAATGTGAAATTATGACCTACTGTGTGATGGCCTAAAATTGCTATAGTGAATTAAAATAATTCATATTCAATTAAAAATATAAGAAGCAGTACATGTTTGTTGCTGAATTTTTAAAGACAGTCAATCCACCAAATTAATGAAAACCTCTGGCCAAGCTCTATGAACCAGAGTTCGTTGAAGTGCTAAATCAGCTTTTGACAACATCAGAGGGGTAGCCGTGTTAGTCTGAATCTGTAAAAAGCAACAGAGGGTCCTGTGGCACCTTTAAGACTAACAGAAGTATTGGGAGCATAAGCTTTCGTGGGTAAGAACCTCACTTCTTCAGATGCAAGTAATGGAAATCTCCAGAGGCAGGTATAAATCAGTATGGAGATAACGAGGTTAGTTCAATCAGGGAGGGTGAGGTGCTCTGCTAGCAGTTGAGGTGTGAACACCAAGGGAGGAGAAACTGCTTCTGTAGTTGGATAGCCATTCACAGTCTTTGTTTAATCCTGATCTGATGGTGCCAAATTTGCAAAATTGACACCATCAGATCAGGATTAAACAAAGACTGTGAATGGCTATCCAACTACAGAAGCAGTTTCTCCTCCCTTGGTGTTCACACCTCAACTGCTAGCAAAATACTCACAGTTATTCATTTTGTACATTTTATTGATATAAAAGGGAAAACAAAAAGAAAAGCAACCACAACACAATGGTTATTTCTGTTACAATTTCTGCTGTATGTCTCCCTCATGTAGAGCTTTGGACAAGAGATTACACCATTAAGAAGTCCCTGTTTCTATGTAAATTAAGAACAAACTAAATCAGTAGTGCATCTTGACTTAACACATCATCTTGTATCATATCATAATATATCATAGATAACTAAAACAATTAAACAGATGGGCAAAGGAATGTTGTTTAATCCTCCTGTTGAGTTTAGCATGGAAAGAGTAAACAGTTTATAAATGAGCAGAGGCAAGTGATCTTAACTAAGGCTATGTCTACACTGCAGAGTTTTGTCCCCAAAAGTTATGCCACTTTAAGTGTTTTAATTAAATTGCTGTTGCATGTCCACACTATGCTCCTTGTGTTGGCAGAGCTTGTCCACTCCAGCAGCTCTTGTATCGACACAGAGAACAGTGCACGGTGGGTAGCTATCCCACTGTGCAACTGGCCACAGGGTGTTTTGGGAAGAGTTTGCAATGTCTCATGGGGCAGGTACAGTGTCAGATGATGCAGGTTTCTCAATCGCATCGTTCCAAACAATCTGGTGTTTAAGAGAAGAAACTTTTAGTACCTTATTTAAAATAGCATTTAACTATCTAATTTAAATCTTTGCAAGAATAAACTATACCTTGACGATGTTTTTTCAAACATCATCTCACCAATATTTTCGAAACCTGGGTGATGTAATCACATGGCAAATGTGGAGGCTGGAAAATTGCTTCCTCTTAATCCTGTGTTGTAGTTTCTATGTTCTTTGCCATCCCATGCCTGGGTTAGGTCTATATAAGTGGCCTTATACCAACCTAGTTGTGTATGTAAACATTTAAATTTGTCTGCCACTGATATAAGTACCCCATTATGCCAACATAGTTGAGTCATGGTTGATACACTGAGGTTGGTGCCACATGAGTGAAGATACTGCATTACCTGTGTCATCCCTAACAGTCCTTCAGCAGGTGTTCCACAATGCCCAACACTGTACACTCTGGTAACAATTGTTAACTCCACTGCACAGGGGTCACACAGACTGTCTTTTCCTTATTTTTCAGCCCGGTCAGCACATCCAGTAGCTCTCCATTGTTGGGTGCAACTGCCCAACTGCCCATGCCACCTACAAGCTCCAGAGGTGCTCTACGATGGAATAGATATTGGAGCTCCTGAGCCTGTAGAAAGAGGCTGTATAAGCCCAACTACGGGCTATGTCAACAACTATGAGCAGTTTGCATAGGGGATGGAGGAGAAGGTCTATAACAGATTAGCAGCAGTGCCATGTGAAATCAAAGGAACAGTAATATACATAGGGCTTGTCTATACTACAGCCGGGATCAGCGCTGTGGCGATTGATCCACTGGGGGTCGATTTCGTGGGTCTAATGAAGACCCACAAAATGGACCACTGATCGCTTAGACATCGACTCCGGTATGCCACCACATTGAGAAGAGGAAGGGGAGTCGAAGGGAGAGTGTCTTCCATCCACACAGCGTAGTGTGGACCTTGCGGTAAGTAGAGTTACGCTACTCATGTAACTCAAATTGCATATCTTTAGATCGACTTTCCCCTTTGGGTAAACAAAGCCTCAGCAGAATGCCAGGGAGACCAACAGTCATTCCAGTGCTTAGCAGTAAACCTGCCACTTTTACTAGCCGCATGTCATACTTGGGAGAACCCCCCCCCCACACACACACACACACACAGACGTGGATACCTCCAGGGAGGCCGAGCCACAGATCTCTGGTGTAACCAGTGAGGATGAAGAGGAAGTGGAGGAGGAAGAGGAGAAGGATGGGAGACATGCAACTGGAGGGCAGTCCAGCTATGCCAGGAGCCAGGACTTGTTTGAGTTTTTACTGTAGTCCAGTCAGTCCTGGCAGTCGAGCACGAGTAATGCTGATGCAGGGAAAGGATCCTTGGGTAAGTGTATAAGTTTATTTTCCATTACAGGGATGGTGCCCAAACTAAGCAGGTCACAGCTGTCAACATTTCATTAATGTACTTGTACTAGAAGAGGTCCTGGTACAACAGAGAGACATAGTGTTGTTACCAGCTTTTCATTCCCCTGTAGATTTAGGCAAGGGGAGAAGGGCATGTGTGGCAGTTTGTTATGTACACAGGGATGTGCTTTGAAACCTCTCAAGAGATCAGAATGAAATGTTCAGGGATGTTCACTGCAATCCTCTCCCGAAGGTTTCTAGGGGTGACAGCCTTATGTCTTCTCCACAGTAGGACATATTGCCATGCCATTCAGAGATAACATCAACAGGCACATCAGCATACAGGCCCAGGGGGCATTGGGACACCAGAAGCAGCTGTGCTTTCTCTACCTTTGTTACCCTCAGGAGTAAGAAACCAGCTAAAATCACCACTGTCTGTGGAGAATGGTGCCAGTATTCAGTGTCAGTGCCCTATACATATAGTTTCATGCAACCAAGCAATTCCCTTATTTCCATCATACTCACTGTCACCTGAGCAGTGAGTGGTGCCATGCACAAGCACTCTGAAGCTGAAGTGTCACTAAGCATGATTTGTATAAAACTTAAGGGGACCAAGAGAAGCGATTTCTGAATCTTAAGTTTTGCTTTCCATTGTGACGACACTGACAATGGTACCTCTGTGTGATTTATCTGCAGCTGCTGCCGTTGAGGCCTTGGGGGATTCGCCCTTCATAGCTATGGAACACCTGAGCCAGTTGAGGTGAAAGAAGAGGACCGAGGGGACATATTATTGCTCTCCATAAATACATCAGAGGGACAAACACCAGGGAGGCATTAGTTAAGCGCCAATGTGGACACAAGAACAAATGGATATAAATTGGTCATCAACAAGTTTAGGTTTGAAATTAGGCAAAGGTTTATAACCATCAGAGGAGTGAAATTCTGGAGCAGCCTCCCAATGGGAGCAGTGGGGGCAAAAAACCCAACTGGCTTCAAGACTGAACTTGATAAGTTTATGGGGTGGGGTAATGATGAGACTGCTTACAATGGTGTGTAGCCAATCTGCGACTGCTAGCAACAAATATCTCCAACAGCTGGTGATGGGACACTTGATGGGGAGGGCTCTGAGTTACTGCAGAGAATTCATGCCCAGGTGTCTGGCTGGTGGGTCTTGCCCACATTCTCGGGGTCTAACTGATCACCACATTTGGGATGGGGAAGGAATTTCCCCCTGGATCAGATTGGCAGAGACCCTGGATGTTTTTCACCTTCCTCTGCAGCATGGGGCACAGCTCACTTTCAGGTTTACACTAGTGTAATTTTAGAATTTTCTGTAACTTGAAGTCTTTAAACCATGATTTGAGGACTTCAGTAATTCAGCAAGAGGTTAAGGATCTATTACAGAAGTGGGCGGGTGAGGTTCTGTGGCCTACAGTGTGCAGGAGGTCAGACTAAGGGTATGTCTAAACTACGGGATTAATCTGAATTTATATCATTTGAATTTTGGAAACAGATTGTATAAAGTCAAATGTATGCGGCCACACTAAGCATATTAATTCGGCGGTGTGTGTCCATGTACCGGGGCTAGCGTCAATTTCCGGAGCGTTGCACTGTGGGTAGCTATCCCATAGTTCCCGCAGTCTCCTCCGCCCATTGGAATTCTGGGTTCAGATCCCAATGCCTGATGGGGCCAAAAACATTGTCGCAGGTGGTTCTGGGTACATCCTCCCCCCTCTCCAGGGAAGCAACGGCAGACAACCGTTTCGCGCCTTTTTCCTGGGTGAACAGTGCAGACGCCATATCACGGCAAGCATGGAGCCCGCTCAGCTCAAGACAGCAGTCATGAATATTGTAAACACCTCACGCGTTATCGTGCAGTTTATGCTGAACCAGAACCTGCAAAACCAGGCGGCGAGGAGTAGCCTATGGCAGCACGGCGGCGAGAGTGATGAGGATATGGACATGGAAATCTATCAAACCGCGGGCCCCGGTGCTTTGGAGATCATACTGTTAATGGGGCAGGTTATAGCCATGGAACGCCGATTCTGGGCAAGGGAAACAAGCACAGACTGGTGGGACCGCATAGTGTTGCAGGTGTGGGATGATTCCCAGTGGCTGCGGAACTTTGGCATGCGTAAGGGCACTTTCATGGAACTTTGTGACTTGCTGTCCCCTGCCCTGAAACACCAGAATACCAAGATGAGAGCAGCCCTCACAGTTGAGAAGCGCGTGGCGATAGCCCTGTGGAAGCTTGCAATGCCAGACAGCTACCGGTCAGTCGGGAATCAATTTGGAGTGGGCAAATCTACTGTGGGGGCTGCTGTGATGCAAGTAGCCAAAGCAATCACTCAGGTGCTGCTACGAAAGGTAGTGACTCTGGGAAATGTGCAGGCCATAGTGGATGGCTTTGCTGCAATGGGATTCCCTAACTGTGGTGGGGCGATAGATGGAACCCATATCCCTATCTTGGCACCGGAGCACCAGGGTACCCAGTACATAAACTGCAAGGGGTACTTTTCAATGGTGCTGCAAGCACTTGTGGATCACAAGGGACGTTTCACCAACATCAACGTGGGCTGGCCGGGAAGGGTTAATGACGCTCGCGTCTTCAGGAACACTAATCTGTTTAAAGGGCTGCAGCAAGGGACTTACTTTCCGGACCAGAAAATAACCGTTGGGGATGTTGAAATGCCAATAGTTATTCTTGGGGACCCAGCCTACCCCTTAATGCCATGGCTCATGAAGCCATACACAGGCAGCCTGGACAGGAGTCAGGAGCTGTTCAACTACAGGCTGAGCAAGTGCAGAATGGTGGTAGAATGTTCATTTGGCCGTTTAAAAGGTCGCTGGCACTCGTTATTGACTCGGTCAGACCTCAGCCAAACCAATATCCCCATTGTTATTGCTGCTTGCTGTGTGCTCCACAATCTCTGTGAGAGTAAGGGGGAGAACTTTATGGCAGGGTGGGAGGCTGAGGCAAATCGCCTGGCTGCTGATTATGCGCAGCCAGACACCATGGCAATTAGAAGATCACACCAGGAAGTGCTGCGCATCAGAGAAGCTTTGAAAACGAGTTTCATGACTGGCCAGGCTACGGTGTGAAAGTTCTGTTTGTTGAAATCCCGCCCCCTTGATTGACTCATTCTCTGTAAGCAAACCACCCTCCCCCCTTAAATCACAGCTTGCTTTTAAAGGAAATAAAGTCACTATCGTTTAAAAAGCATGTATTCTTTATTAATTGATTATAAACATAGGGAGAGAACCGACAAGGTAACCTGGGTGAAGTTTGGGAGGAGGATAGGTGTCAATATAATGACACCCTTTTGGTTGGGCTGTCCACTGGGGTGGAGTGGGAGGGTGCACGGAGCCTCCACCCCCCCACCCCCCGCGTTCTTACACATCTGCGTGAGGAAGCTATGGAACATGGTGAGGGGGGAGGGAGGTTATACAGCGGCTGCAGCAGCACTCTGTTATCCTGCTGCCGTTCCTGAAGCTCCACCAGACGCCGGAGCATGTCCGTTTGATCACACAGCAGCCCCAGTGTTGCAGCCTGCCACCCCTCATCTCAAGCGTCCCTCATGACCTCACGTACACTGGCATTTTTCCTGTACTTAGATACCGTGTCCTTCCACTCATTCAAATGAGCTCTTTCATTGCGGGTGCATTCCATTATTTCCGAGAACATCTCTTCTCGTGTCCTCTTTCTGCGACGCCTTATCTGAGATGGCCTTCGGGACGGAGGAGGGAGGCTTGAAAAATTTGCAGCTGCTGGAGGGATGAAAAAAAGGAGAGAAGTTTTTTAAATGATACATTTTACAGAACAATGCTTATACTCTTTCATGGTGAACAACACTATTCACATTACATAGCACATGTGATTTCAGGACAAGGTCGCATTTTCCATCTTAATATTGAGTGCCTGTGGCTTTGGTGTTAGAGATCACAGACACAGGTCCGGGCCACAGAATTCAGCTTGCATGCGGCCGTGGTAAGCCATTGTCTTTCGGCTTCTGTGCCCTCCTTTCCCACATACCAAGCAAAGCTTGTTGACTGCTGCGGTTTTCCTGTTAACCTTCAGCAGCAGAAAACAAACTAACCCCCCCCCCCAATCCAATTCTCTGGGATGATCGCTTTATCCCTCCCCCCACCGCGTGGCTGGAATCAGGGAAGATCCCTGCTAGCCAAAGGTGAAAAACTCAGCACCAATTCCCCCCCCACCCCCCCGCGCTTGGCTAACTGCAGGGAAGGATTTCTTTTCAGCCACAGGCAAACAGCCCAGTAGGAACGGCCACCTCTGTCCCCTTAATTAAATTCCCGTATTTCAACCAGGTTACCATGAGTGATATCACTCTCCTGAGGATTACACAGTGAGATAAAGAACGGATGTTGCTAGGAATGCCAGCAAACACCGGGACCATACGCTGCCAGGCTTTGTCATGCAATGATACCAGATTACTTGCTACTAGCATGGTGTGGTCAAGTGTCCTACCATGGAGGACAGAATAAGGATGCACTGCCCAGAAACCTTCTGCAAAGGCTTTCGGAGTACCTCCAGGAGAGCTTCATGGAGATGTCCCTGGAGGATTTCCGCTCCATCCCCAGACGCGTTAACAGACTTTTCCAGTAGCTGTACTGGCCGCGAATGCATCCCAAGTCCTCAGGGCAAATTTATCATTAAAAAACGCTTGCTTTTAAACCATGTTTTATATTTTAAAAGGTAAACTCACCTGAGGTTCCTTCCATGGGGTCATGGTCTTGGGTACTGGCTTGGGAGGGTACTTCAGTCAGGCTGAGAAAAAGATCCTGGCTGTTGGGGAGAATGGAGTGCTGTGTGCTCTCCACAAGCTCGTCCTCCTCCTCCTCCTCCTCCTCTTCCCTGTCTGCAGAATCCTAAAGTGTGGCTGATGAGATTACCCCCGCCTCAGAATCCATGGTCAGAGGTGGGGTAGTGGTGGCGGCCCCCCCTAGAATTGCATGCAGCTCAGCGTAGAAGCGGCATGTCTGCGGCTTTGACCCGGAGCGACCGTTTGCCTCCTTTGTTTTCTGATAGGCTTGTCTGAGCTCCTTGACTTTCACGCGGCACTGTTCTGAGTCCCTATTGTGGCCTCTCTCCATCATGCCCTTGGAGATTTATTCAAAAGTTTTGGCATTTCGTCTTTTCGAACGAAGTTCTGCTAGCACTGAATCCTCTCCCCATATAGTGATCAGATCCAGTACCTCCTGTATGGTCCATGCTGGTGCTCTTTTTCGATTATCGGCCTGCATGGTTATCTGTGCTGAAGAGCTCTCTGTGGTCACCTATGCTCTCCTGTGCTGGGAAAACAGGAAATGAAATTCAAATGTTCGCGGGGCTTTTCCTGTCTACCTAGCCAGTGCATCCGAGTTCAGACTGCTGTCCAGAGCGGTCACAATGGTGCACTGTGGGATAGCTCCCAGAGGCCAATACCATCGAATTGCGGCCACACTAACCCTAATTCAAAATGACAATATCGATTTTGGCGCTACTCTGCTCGTCGGGGAGGAGTACAGAAATAGATTTTAAGAGCCCTTTATTTCTAAATAAATGGCTTTGTTGTGTGGACGGGTGCAGGGTTAATTCGATTTAATGCTGCTAAATTGGAATTAAACTCATAGTGTAGACCAGGCTAAACAATTATGATGGCCACTTCTGATCTTAAAATTTATGAGTCTCTGAGGAGGACATGTTCAGTGAAATCCTACAAGCCAGTACTACATCAGACAATAAGCACATGGCCCGGAGGGTAAACACTGCTGTCAGAAAGAGCAGAAAGGAGAAATAACTAGGAGTCCCAGAGGAAAAGGGAGAGGAAGATGCACTGGGGCTTCTCCAGCAGTGAAACACAGATGATGCAGACTCTTGTGGACCTACAGATTCAACAATCCTGGGCTTGTCTCCCTTTGCAGTTCATGGAGAACTCCACTTCCCCATACCCCCCTCAACGTTCCATGGGGTATCAGGAGCCACAGAGCTACCCCTACTATTCCACCCCACGGGACATTAATAGGGTGACCATATATCCCATTGTTGCTGGGACAGTCCCTTTTTTAAGCCCTGTCCTGACCATCCTGACTTTTTTGGAGAAAGTGGGCATTTGTCCCATTTGCTCTTGCCAATTTGATCAGTTAGCAAGAGAAAACTGGACAAACGTCCATGTTTGTCAAAAAAGTGGGATGCAGAGTAATGTGCCGGGGGTGAGCGACAATGCCAGCCCCAGGGCAGGACAGGGAGGAGGGCTTCAATCAACCTGGAATGTGAGGGAGTGGGAGGGCTTGGGCTAGCCCCACATGGTGTCCCATTTTCCCTTTGGAATATATGTTCACTGTAGACATTGAGGACAAGCACAGCTTCACATATACTGACCGGTGAATGCCACAATTATTGAATATGTAGGTTGTCATAAACATACAGTTAAGGGTAGCATAAAATGGTTCCTGAGCAGCTGTACTGAATCCTTACCTGTAAGGGGATAAGAAGCTCAAATAACCTGGTTGGCACCTGACCAAAAGGACCAATAAGGAAAGAAGATACTTTCAAATCTGGGGGTGGGCGAGGTTTTGTTTGTGGTCTTTTTTGTTCCCTCTCTGGATGGAGAGAGACACCAGGCAGGTAAACCATCTCCTGAAAACATACCTGAAATGATACATCTAAAATTACAGAAATTTTAAGTATGGGCAAGAAAATGTGTTAGACTATCTTTTGTTTTAGCTTGTGAATTTTCCCTATGCTAAGAGGTAATTTCATTCCTGGTTTGTAACTGGGAAGCAGAGTTAGAGGGTAATCCTCTGTGTTTTAAATCTTTTTATTTACCCTGTAAAGTTACCTTCCATCCTGATTTTGCAGGTGTGATTCTTTTACTTTTTTCTTAATTATAAAATTCTTCTTTTAAGAACCTGATTTATTTTCAGTGTCCTAAAAACCAAGGGGTTTGGTCTGTGCTCACATTGTAACCAATTGGTTAGTATATAATTCTCAAGCCTCCCCAGGAAAGGGGGTGAAGGGGCTTGGGGGAATATTTTGGGGGAATAGGGACTCCAAGTTACCCTTTTCCTGAATTTTTTTCTAAATCACTTGGTGGTGGCAGCAATACCGTCCAAGGACAAGGAAAGTATTTGTGCCTTGGGGAAGTTTTTAACCTAAGCTGGTAGAAATAAGCTTAGGGGGTCTTTCATGCGGGTCCCCACATCTGTACCCCAGAGTTCAGAGTGGGGAGGGAACCCTGACATAGGTAAAATGGACATGAATGTTCTTTCCTCTTGAAAAGTTCTGTTCTATTAATTTATTAAGTTTTAAATATATTTGCTTTTATATTGCAGATTTTTTTCTTTTCACTTATTTTTTTACTGAATAAATGCCATTATTTGGAACATAATTCATCTTTATTGGTTCATAACATAGGCTGCAGCTTGCCTAGCAGTTCTGAAACCACCCACTTTCTTGTTACCGTACAGTGTGACACAGTTCGTAGGGTCAGTGACACAGTGTAATAATCATAAAGGTACAGCAAGTGCTGCAAAAATAATAGGTGCAGTGACAGTGTTATATTCATACATCAAGCACTACAGAATTCCTAACACATCCCAAAACAGCAGAGCTAGGTAGAGCACAGTACAACACAATGAATTACTGTGGCTCACTGTTAAAAGTGCTTCTTCAAAGTGTCTCTGAGCTGTATTGCTCCATGCTGAGCTTTTCTAATAGCCCTTGTGTCTGGCTCCTCAAACTCAGTAGACAGCCTCCACCCTCTACCATGATGGCAACTTCCCCACTTTGCTTCACAGCTATTATGCAGGACACAGCAGGCAGCTATAACCATTGCGATATTTTTCTCACTGAGAGACAATCTTGTGAGTAAACCATGGCAGCATCTCTTCAATCTACCAAAAACTCATTCACCTGTCATTCTGCATCTGCTGAGCTGGTAGTTGAATCTTTCCTTGGGGCTGTCAAGATGGCTAGAGTACATGTTAATGACCCAGGGGAGCCAGGGGTAGGCTGGGTCACCCAGAATCACCACTGGCATTTCAACATTGCCAGTGGTAATCCATAAGTCAGGAAAGTCTCTGCTTGTAGCTTTCTGAAAAGTCCTGGGTTTTCAAAGATGTGAGTATCATGTATCTTCCCTGACCAGCCCATACTGATATCAGTGAAGTGTCCCCAGTGATCCAGTTTGCATAACAATAGAAAAGTAGTCCTTTTTCTATGTGTACTCTGGGTCCAGGTGGTCTGATGCTGCAAATCTATCCTTGATTTCCTGCACATTGTCTAGAATCACAATCCTCCAAAACAGGAGATGATTAATGGCCCTTGAATTGTTTTTTCCTGTGCTCTTTAGCAACTTGTCCATGAAGGAATTGTCCATGAAGAAATTATTGTTGCGGTACTTCCTGTAGGTCTGCAAATGCAGGATAATTGTGTGTCCTGTATTTGCAATGTTCATGGGAATGGTGCAGACTTCTGTTGGATCCATACTTCTGTCAGAGATGGCAGACACAGAAAAGTGCCACACAAGTTTGTGGGCTTTTTAAACAATATGTGAAAATTATGGGATGTGGATGGATGTATAGGATGAAGAAGTTGCATGCTGGGAATTTGACCCCAAGCTCCCAGCATGACTCATTTCTACCCCCACAACACATATGAAAAGTTCCCAAAAGGCATTGTATCGGACAGTGATGTGTGGCACACTGCGGTACCTACGCATGGTGCACTGCACTCTGCATTGACACAAGCCCTCCTGGTGAGTATGAGCAGTGCACAGAAGATACATTAACTGTGTGTGTATGTGGTTATGTGCTGACATAACTTGAATTAAACAAAGTTTGTAACATAGACATGGATATAGGGCAACAGAAAGGGGCTGTTCAGAAGGGGAGATATAAACAAAGTGTTTTCTGCATCAGTTTCATTATATGATCTATAAATTGTAAACAATTTTCATACAGAGTGCTCTGGGACATTGGCCTGAGAACATAAGAACAGCCATACGGGGTCAGACCAATAGTCCATCTAGTCCAGTATCCTGTCTCCCAATGATGGCCAATGCCAGGTGCTTCAGAGGGAATCAATAGAACAGGGCAGTTATCAAGTAATTGCTCCCCTGTTATCCAGTCCCAGCTTCTGGGAGGGGTAGCTCAGTGGTTTGAGTATTGGCCTGCTAAACCCAGGGTTGTGAACTCAATCCTTGAGGGGGGCATTTAGGGATCTGGGGCAAAAATCTGTCTGGGGATTAGTCCTCCTCTGAGCAGGGGGTTGGACTAGATGACCTCCTGAGGTCCCTTCCAACCCTGATATTCTATGATTCTTGCAGTCAGAGTTTAGGGGTTACATCCCTGACTGTACTTGCTAATAGTCATTGGTAGACCTATCCTTCATAGAATATCAGGGTTGGAAAGGACATCAGGATAGGGTGACCAGACGTCCTGATTTTATCGGGACTGTCCCGATATTTGCTTCTTTGTCCCGCGTCCCGACCAATGTTTGGTCGGGACACTGGACAAAGAAGAAATTTTCCCTTCCGCTCCGGCGCTCGGGCCCCCCTCGCCCCGGCTCTGCCCTCTCCTTCCCCCATTGGCTCCCTCCCCAAATCCCCGCCCTGGCCCCACCTCTTCCCCAGCATTCCTCCTCCCTCCCAGGCTTGCAGCATGGCGGCGCAAACCTGGAGGGAGGGGCTGGCGGCGGCGGTGCCTGGATCCTGGAGCTGATGAGTGAGCTCCAGCACCCGGGCACCGGGCGGGCAAAAGGGGGCTGGCAAGGGAGGGAGACAGGGGGGCTCAGCTGTGAGCCCCCCCGCCGCGCCAGAGGGCTTCTGCCTGGGCTGCTGCACTCGGGGCCGGGAGCGCAGCCTGAAGGCTGCTCCAGCCCTGCAGCCTGCAGGGCAGCGCGCTGGGTCCGGGCGGGGGCAGCGCGGAGCGAGCAGGGGCCAGGTGGGTGGCGCGAGGGCATGGGCCGAATCCCTGCTGCTGCCGGGGAGCCCCGCGCCTCTCCCTCCCGCTCGCGGCTGTGGCTCCTTCCCGGCAGGATGTGCCCCCCGGCCTCCCCCGTGCACATGCGGCGCGCGTCCAGCTGCTCCTTCCTGGCGGGAGGGAAACTAGGCACGGGGGACGCGCGCCGCATGTGCCCAGGGCAGCTGGAGGCGCATCCCGCCGGGAAGGAGCCACAGTCGCGAGCGGGAGGGAGAGGCGCAGGGCTCCCTGGCAGCAGCGGGGATTCGGCCCCTGCCGCCCCCCCCGGCTCCTGCACGCTCCGCGCTGCCCCCGCCCAGACCCACTGCACCCCGCATATGCCCATGGCGTGCCAGGGGGCGGGAGGCTCCACAGGGACTCGGGGAGGGCAGCGCGCGGGGCCTGCTAATGCCCCAGGCCCCTTAAAACTTTTTTTTTCGCTCCGTCCCCACCCTTTTTTGCTCCGCCCCCCCTTTTTGGCTCCGCCCCCGTCCCGATATTTTATACTGGTAATCTGGTCACCCTACATCAGGAGGTCATCTAGTCCAACCCTCTGCTCAAAGCAGGACCAATCCCCAACTAAATCAACCCAGCAAGGGCTTTGTCAAGCATGACCTTAAAAACTTCTAAGGAAGGAGATTCCACCACCTCCTTAGGTAACCCATTCTAGTGTTTCACCACCCTCCTATGAAAAAGTTTTTCCTAATATCCAATCTAAACCTCCCCCACTGCAACTTGAGACCATTGCTCCTTGTTCTGTCATCTGCTACCTCTGAGAACAGTCTAGATCCATCCCCTATGGAACCCCCTTTCAGGTAGTTGAAAGCAGCTATCAAATCCCCCCTCATTCTTCTCTTCTGCAGACTAAACAATCCCAGTTCCCTCAGCCTCTCCTCATAAGTCATGTGCTCCAGCCCCCTAATCATTTTTGTTGCCCTCTGCTGGACACTTTCCAATTTTTCCACATCCTTCTTGTAGTGTGGGGCCCAAAACTGGACACAGTACTCCAGAGGAGGCCTCACCAATGCTGAATAGAGGTGAATGATCACGTCCCTTGATCTTCTGGCAATGCTCCAACTTATACAGCCCAAAATGCCGTTAGCCTTCTTGGCAACAAGGGCACACTGTTGACTCATATCCAGCTTGTCGTCCACTGTAACCCCTAGGTCCTTTTCTGCAGAGGAGGGATAGCTCAGTGGTTTGAGCATTAGCCCCCTAAACTCAGCTTTGTGAGTTCAATTCTTGTGGGGGGCCACTTAGGGATCTGGGGCAAAATCAGTACTTGGTCCTGCTAGTGAAGGCAGGGAGCTGGCCTTTATGACCTTTCAAGGTCCCTTCCAGTTCTAGAAGATAGGATGTCTCCATTAATTTATTTATTTTATGTATAGAACTGCTGCCTATCCACTCGGTCCCTAGTCTGTAGCAGTGCATGGGATTCTTCTGTCCTAAGTGCTACCCTCCAGAATATCTACCACTCCTTCCAGTTTAGTGTCATCTGCAAACTTGCTGAGGGTGCAATCCACGATATCCTCCAGATCATCAATGAAGATATTGAATAAAACCGGCCCCAGGACCCATCCTGTGGACACTCTGCTTGATACCGGCTGCCAACTAGACATGGAGCCACTACCCATTGAGCCCAATGATCTAGCCAGCTTTCTATCCACCTTATAGCCCATGAACTTATCTAATTCTTTTTTGATCCCTGTTATAGTTTTTCCCTTCACAACAGCACCTGGAAATGAGAGCCACAGGTTGACTGTGTGTTGTGTGAAGAAGTACTTTCTTCTGTATGTTTTAAACCTGCTGCCTATTAATTTCTCTGAGTGGCCCCTGGTTCTTGTGAAGGGATAAATAATCACAGCACCATTTCCAATTCTAATGTATCTTTTTTGAGATGAGGTAACTAGAACTGCAAGTGGTATCCAACCCATGGGTGTAGCATAGATTGATATTTCGGCATTATGATACTTCCTGTCTTATTATCTATCCCTTTCCTGAGGGTGCCTAACATTTTGTTAACTTTTTTGACTGCTGCTGCACATTGAGCAGATATTTTAAGAGAACTCTTCATGAAGACGCTTTCAATGTAGGTACAAAAATTTCAGCAAACTGAAATTTCCTCATGGAAAATTTTGATTTTGTGGAAACCCCATTGTTTGCTGAATTGTTATAATTTTATTTGATTTAGGTCAAATGTACCTTCACACTTAAAGAGTGAGGTGACATAATACCTACACTTGCCACTTTAAATTATATGGGTTTACCTGGTACTGCTTGCAAGAGTGTCTGGATCAAGATGGGTTGAGTTGTTCCTCTCCTCCTTAGTTAGCAGTCTGCTGGATCTATTTCTGTGTTTGCTTGTTGAGTGTTAAATGTCTGGATTCAAAGAAATAGAGTAGTGTTATGTTGCAACCATTTAGCAAGAGTATGGTTTCTTTCTAACTCTGTGTATGTGTGCTGGGAACATAACAGGGAGAGTCTTTCTCTTTGAACCTTTGAACTTTTCTGCATATCAGCTGCAGTGAGTGAAACTTGCACGTTGATTTTCCAGAAGGGAGACTGGTTTCTGTTTCAGAGAAAGAGAGAAGAGAGTGAGTTCTGATCAAAGCTCTTACTCAACGGTATATTTCAGAAGCCACTCACAGGGACTGTGATTATCTTCAAAGTGAAAATGTGAGTCCATTTTCATACTTTTTTTTCTAAATGAGGCTTTGTTCCATTCCTACAAATTGTAAGTTTTGTTGTTGAAGTTCCTGTCTTATAGCGTTATTGTATCAGCACATCGATCAGCAAAAGGATGGTATTTATGAAAAAAATGAGTATGATCAAAGAGGCAATTAAGTCTAATAAAACTTTAATAATGGGTAACTTCAACGACCCTCAAACTGGCCTAATTTCAAATGTGACAAGCTTTAGAGTACAAAAGAGGAGAGACAATTTTCGTACCTCACAGAGTAATACACACACACAACAAAGATAGCAGGTAGAAAAGGGGCAAAATAGCATGTTGAAACTGCCAGGTTCTCAATGTTAATTGACCTGTACCGATTCCTTCAGAAAATAGAATCAAGCTCAAGCAAAGACAATGTAGTAAAGGAACATAAAATATGTCAGATACAATTTCCTGTATGTGCAGGTTATTCAGTAATGGCTATTACAGGCCTCTTGCACCTTTTCAGATACAACACGGCAATTGTTATTTTCCTGTGTCTCCTTGAGAGTGCTTAGCTTTTTCCCTTGTTCTGATACATAAATAACAACATCAACTATTTTAGCAGAAGTATCTCAAATATTCTTTCCATCACACTGAGGTCTAGACGTGGTTAAAACACATCCTCCAACTTAGGTACAAATGTCACTTGCTGCCTTTTTTTTCATATCTTATAAATAGGTGGATTCTTAAGATGAAAGTTCATTTAGGATTTTCTGTCAATTTTCTTAATCTACTTGTTTAATTTCTGTTTGTCCAATTAAAGGTCCGTTGGGAACATGAGCCTGTCAGCAAGAACTAGGTGATTTTATTTTTCAGGTCAACTGAAACAGTTGGCGCATATAGGTTGAACTTTGTGAATAGTTTTTGCTGAAAAAAAATGGTATCAAAAAATTCTGAAAAAGTTGAAATGTTTTGTTTTGACTTTTTGTAAATGAAACACTTTAACCTTTCATTTCAAAATGCTGTTTCATCTAAATATTAGCTAATTTAATTACAACAAAACACAAAAGGGTAAAACACTCAAAAACAAAATGAAACATTTTGTTTAACTTTATTTTTAGGGGTGTGTGTTTCTGACACCAAATTGAAAAATCAATTATTCACCCAGTTCTACTATTAATTGCAGATATTAAAAAACACAAGAATATATGTATAGTGCCATCTCATTTATAGAATGATTTAAATTAAAATAACTATTATTACTACTAAAGCAGTGCTATAGGTATGTTTGACACTGTATAGAAACCAAAGAAAAATAAGACCTCTGTCCTGATCAGGGCAAACAATCCAAAGATGTTTTGAAAACCTAAAATAAATTATCTCTGTCAGTAAGTAACCCATGTAGAGAAGAAGCTGGACTGGAGGGATGCTTCATTCAAAAAAGGCTGCATAAAGGCTTGTGATTACAACTTTTATTTGACCACTTGAAGACAGAGCGAATGATGTTTACTGATATAAATGATATGAAACATGCAAACCACAGTATTTTCCTCCTTCAAATTCCTCCTTCAAAAAACTCAGGGTGGTTCAGCATTCAGGGAGCCGAAATCACAATCATCTTATTGTTTTCTTGTGTTCCACATGCCCCCGCCCCCACTCAAGTGTTTGTTTTGTTCTCTTGCTTCATACGTAGAATATAAACCTGTTTGGTCTGGTTTTTTATTTTATTAAACACATGTGTACACTGCCTAGCCCTGTTGGGCTGTTGCTAGGTTGCACATAGTACAAATAAATAATAATAATTAAAACACTGAACATCTAATGTATGTACCAGACAAAAAGTGGGGATTGTGGTATCCCTAATTTATTAAATAATAAAATTAATAAATTATTAAGACACATTAAATTCATAGATTCCAAGCCTGGAAGAGACCACTGTGTTAATGCAGTCTCAGCACCTGTGTAAACAGGCCAGAGAATTCCACCAGCTAATTCCAGCACTGACCCTAACATGGTTGAGCTGGAGCAGATCTTTTAGAAAGAGACATTCAGATTTGATTTAAAGAATCCAAGGGAGGGAATCCGAGTGGTTGGGTCAGCTCCGCATACACCAGAAGGTGTGGGCATCTGTCCCAATGATTAATTACCCTCATTATTCAAAAGTTGCATCTTAGTTCCAGCTTGAATGTTTCTGGCTTGAACTTCCAGCAGCTGGTTGTTTTTTATGCCTCTGACTGACAGATTTAAGAGCAACCCAATGTTAGATATCTTGAGTCTCTCTAGGTGTTTGTAGACCAGGAACAAGTTATTTATTTATTTATTATATGTGTGTAGGGCCTAGGAGCCCCAGTCATGACCAAGTACCCAATTGTGCTAGGTGCTCTGAATTATTTATTAGATGTACCATGGCAGTGCTAGAAGCCCCAGTCATGGATGATTTAGTTGGGGATTGGTCCTGCTTTGAGCACGGGGTTGGACTAGATGACCTCCTGAGGTCCCTTCCAACCCTGATATTCTATGATTCTATGATCATGACCCCATTGTGCCAGGCCCTGTACAAACACAGAACAAAAAGATGGTCTCTGCCCTCCCCCCCTCCACCTGCCTTGTGGAGCTGGCCCCCTGAGCCCTTCCCCCCCCCCCCCCCCGCCCATTTTACACATAGGTGTAAGGAAACACACACGTTAAGTGAATTCCTACAATCAAGCACTGAGTAAATATAGTATCACTTCTAATTAGAGAACTCATGAGTCCTGACTCCCAGTCTCTAACAGACAATACTGTTTTAATAAAAAACCTCATGTTTCAGCTATTGCAATATTTGGCACTTAGGCAGAGTTCTCTGGCATAATGCTGTATTATGTGTACAGACAGCCGCAGCTGTGCATACTCACTCAACTAAAACTACAGGCTCCAATACTACTGTCACAAGTATCAGCAGGGTTATTAATTCAAAACCAAACAATTTATTGACAAGATGACAACTTTAAGACAGACACATTTTTAGTGCATTGAACCATTTATTTCATTCATATTGATTTCTATGCTGCCTTTTAAAATTAGTGTTTTAGATTCTTTGACATGTAAAGGGACAAGGCTTCCGCCCTGAGCAGCTTACAATCTGGTATTTTTCCAATAAATATATAGCTTATATTCAGTGTTTTTAAACTTCAAGCTGCTTTATAAAAGCTAAATCATTAATCCTCATGCCTTGCGGGGAGGTAAGTAAGTAAAAATAATTTTATGATGTGGAAACTCAGACAATGCAAAGTTATTCAACAAGCAAAGATCACCTAGCAAGGAAGAGCACTCATTTTTCTGGCTCCACAGCCTGTGCTCAGATGCTCTGACTACATCAGCTTCTCAAACCACTTAAAAAGGAAAATTTACATCTTGTATCTGAGTTAAATAGGAATAATTGAAGTGTTTTAAATCATTACATGTTTTTCTTTATCAACCCAGTTACAATAAGATAGGCAGTTCTAACTCATTTAAAACAATAAAGGCAGTAAAATAAAGTGAGGCAACTGTGCATGGTTCCTTTGTTGTCTTTACTAAATAGCTGGTTTTCCCCCATAGCTGTTTTTTTAAAAAGACTTTTCCAGTCATCCCACTACATTATATATAAGCTATCTAGGCTTTTCTCTGCTCCCCTCTCACCCTCATTCAGATTAATTCCTTCCCTATTTGAATGGGCCTTTTAGACAGCCAAAATTCCCCCTCTCTTTTATTTGTAAACAGACCTTCCCTTCTAGGGACCCCCAAGCCCCTCTCTTCCCTCTCCCCAGGTGGAACTGCCCCCCCCCCCCCAGGCCCTGTTTGACAAAACTGGGCATTTGTCCCATTTGCTCTTGCCAACTATGATGGACAAATGCCCAGTTTTGCCAAAAAAAAAAAAAAGGTCAGGACATCTGGGGCAGGACTTAAAAAGGGGACTGTCCTCACCTAAACGGGGTGTATGGTCATCCTAGATTGTACTAAGATCTGTCCAGGGAGCCTGGGCAGCTGTGGGGAGTCTGCCCTGGGTGAGGAACTGGGGTGCCAGAGAGCAGCCCTTGGCCCAGGTCCCTGGCGTTCCATCCAGGACAGGTGGAGCGTCCAGGGCTCCTTACAGCAGCCCAGATTCTCTGGGCAGATCTTACTGGCTTCCGGCCAGGCCAGGAGACAGGGCCATGGGGGAAAGGTGAGGAACAGCGGGCGGGGCCCCAAGGCAAGAGTGTGAGGGGCCCAAATCTTCTTTGTACCCAGGGATCCAATAAATCTTAATCATCCTCTGAAGAGGAGTAACGCTGAGGGGAAGAAACTAGGACACTTTGATAAACTACATAGATAGCACCGCTTTATTCTCTCACTGTAAAGTAAGTTTTCCAGACCTTCAATCATTCTTGTCACTCTCCTCTTGAATCCCTACCAATTTTTTGACATCTTTTATTAAGTGTGGACACCAGAACTGTGTCCAGTAGTAGTCTTACCAGTGCCACATATGAAGGTTATGTTAGTGTTTATTTTTATATACCTAGATATTGATATAGGTAGATAGATATATGTATAATGATTCCATGGGTACTTAGCAATATATACTGCACAAGCAATTCCTAGTACAGGAAAACAGGTATGTGTAGATTTAGATCTACATTTATTGCAGATATGCTATATGGTTTCCGTGTTTTATTTTCTGTAACTACCATCTAAAGATCACACAAACCTTTGAGGTATATAGGCAATAAAACAGGGTGTTCCTAAGGTTAAATAATAAACCATGTGAGGCAAAATATTGGTAGCTGATAAGAACTGGCACAGTTATAATGCCCAGGTCTTACCACACAAAACAGAGCATAGCCCTTTATGAGCAAAGTCTGCTCTCTGCTCTGCAGAATTTAGGAAACTCCCTGCATTGGAATCCCATCGTCAGTCTAGGACTGGCTGTGGGGAAAAAGAAGAGCACAAGCAATCCATCTTCTTATTGCCCTGCATAGCAGTGGGACAAATGTCCCTTTGCAAACAACTAGTTAGAAATTAATTGACACTTACCTTCTTTCTCCTGGGACCTCTCCCTCCCTGTCTATCAAGCTACCTATATGGCTTCCACCATGGTAATACCTGATAATGTCCCAAATATTTAAACATAGAAACAGCAGTTCTCTTCCTTCTTTCCCAGCCTGTAGCATGACTCGGTTTTAGGGATAGTTATTTATTCTGCATCTGTGTGAGGGTTTGTTGTGTGTTTCAATTTGCATGAAGAATTTCTGGTGGAAAATCTATGGCAAAGGAAGGAGCTTTATATTTAGTGAGGTCTGTGCTCATTCTTGTTGCTTGTCAGAATGAGTTCTATACCCTAGGTCTGGCTCCCATGGAAATTCTCTCTCCTGAGCTCATGAGGCTTCCTCTGTCGGTCAATGGTTTCACAGTTCCATTACAGCAGAGCAGTATTGGTTGGTCATGGTGATAGAGAGAGAGGAACTTCCTATTGTGTTCTATTCAGTTTTCTATATTAAACCCATCACCAAAGTATCTGTGAACCATGGGTAGGATAGAGATGGTTGCATGGAGGCCTTGCATATCATAGAATATCATGGTTGGAAGAGACCTCAGGAGGTCATCTAGTCCAACCCCCTGCTCAAAGCAGCACCAACCCCAACTAAATCATCCCAGCTAGGGCTTTATGGGATTATTTTGCTAGCTATTATATCCTACTAATCCAGCCAGCAGTATTAATTAATATGTTTCTTTTTTCTGATATTAATCCATTTTATTCTTATATTTTATTGGTATTAATTGGAATTTAGGATGTGTTGAGGCATGTGTTTCCTAATAATAAGTTTTGCTGAAATGCTGAAATGCAAGAAGCCTACCGGCCTGTAAGATCTGCTAAAATGTGCTATATAGCAAAAAGTATAATCAGTTATATTTATGTCATCATAAAAGTTGGCAACCTTTGACACAAATAAGAATGGTCCCTGGACTTTGAGGAAACAAAAGGGGGAACTATCCACAGCACATCACAGGTTTATCCAGCTTCTACAACCAGCTGGTAACCACAGGGTACACCACAACTCAAGGTCATCAAGAGAGCCTAGGTTGGCAGTTTTGGAATGAGATCATTCTCATTAATATATTTAGAAAATAAGTGTCATAATTTACTAACCTATAGGAGAAGGGTACCTATACATGTCTTAGAGTACAGAAATAAGGTTCGGGTATATGGTTGGGCCTGATTTCCATAGGTCAGGATCCTATAAAATACCTTGCAAGAGAGTTTAGTTGAATTAACTTCTTCTAGGCTCTTCTAGGTTCTGCTTTTCTAAATTCTAAGCTCTTCTAACTTCTGAAGCTTCGGTTTCTTGGAGTACTTTTTATCTCTCTTTCTATCTATTCTACCTTCTATCACACTATCAGCTCAGCTTGTGCAGTATAGTATAACTACTCAACATTCCTAACCATTGGGGAAGCCAACACCATCGCGTAATCAGGCATGCCAGGAGTGAGGCTGGTCCGTCACCTCCTATTACCGGGTCCTCAAGAAAGGGTGTGAGTATGTTAGGTTAAGGTACTTATAATAGAAATGTTACCACCAGGAGTTTTGGAATTCTTTTACCGTTTTGCAGTTATAAGTTTCATTGCATTCCTTATTTTTATGTTAATGGCAATAAAGATTTTATCAATTTGGTATTGTCCTCAGTGTATGCATTCTTGCCAAGCACCCTAGAGTCCTCTCCCAATATAGAGTATGAGTGGGTGTGAGTATGTTAGGTTAAGGTACTTATAATATAAATGTTTCAGAGTAGCAGCCATGTTAGTCTGTATCTGCAAAAAGAACAGGAATAGGTGTGGCACCTTAGAGACTAACAAATTTATTAGAGCATAAGCTTTCGTGGGCTACTGCCCACTTCTTCGGATGCATATAGAGTGGAACATATATTGAGGAGATATATATACACACATACAGAGAGCATGAACAGGTGGGAGTTGTCTTACCAACTCTGAGAGGCCAATTAAGTAAGAGAATTTTTTTTTCTGAAGTGATAATCAAGCTAGCCCAGTACAGACAGTTTGATAAGAAGTGTGAGAATACTTACAAGGGGAGATAGATTCAATGTTTGTAATGGCTCAGCCATTCCCAGTCCTTATTCAATCCTGAGTTGATTGTATCTAGTTTGCATATCAATTCCAGCTCAGCAGTCTCTCGTTGGAGTCTGTTTTTGAAGTTTTTCTGTTGTAAGATAGCCACCAGCAGGTCTGTCATTGAATGGCCAGACAGGTTAAAGTGTTCTCCCACTGGTTTTTGAGTATTATGATTCCTGATGTCAGATTTGTGTCCATTAATTCTTTTGCGTAGAGACTGTCCAAGCTATCAGGAACAGTGTCCCCGATAATGTCACAGCTAACCTGGTGGCTGAACTTTGTGACTTTGTCCTCACCCACAACTATTTCACATTTGGGGACAATATATACCTTCAAGTCAGTGGCACTGCTATGGGTACCCGCATGGCCCCACAGTATGCCAACATTTTTATGGCTGACTTAGAACAACGCTTCCTTAGCTCTCATCCCCTAACACCCCTACTCTACTTGCGCTACATTGATGACATCTTCATCATCTGGACCCATGGAAAAGAAGCCCTTGAGGAATTCCACCATGATTTCAATAATTTCCATCCCACCATCAACCTCAGCCTAGATCAATCCACACAAGCGGTCCATTTCCTGGACACTATTGTGCTAATAAGCGATGGTCACATAAATACCACACTATACCGGAAACCTACTGCCCGCTACACTTACCTACATGCCTCCAGCTTCCATCCAGGACACACCACATGATCCATTGTCTACAGCCAAGCTCTAAGATATAACCGCATTTGCTCCAATCCCTCAGATGGAGACAAGCAACTACAAGATCTCTATCAAGCATTCTTAAAACTACAATACCCACCTGCTGAAGTGAAAAAACAGACTGACAGAGCCAGACGAGTACCCAGAAGTCACCTCCTACAAGACAGGCCCAACAAAGAAAATAACAGAACACCACTAGCTGTCACCTTCAGCCCCCAACTAAAACCTCTCCAGCGCATCATCAGAGATCTACAACCTATCCTGAAAGATGATCCTTTACTCTCACAGATCTTGGGAGACAGACCTGTCCTCGCTTACAGACAACCCCCCAACCTAAAGCAAATACTCACCAGCAACCACACATCACTGAACAAAAACACTGACCCAGGAACCTATCCTTGTAACAAAGCCCGATGCCAACTCTGTCCACATATCTATTCAAGTGACATCATCATAGGACCTAATCACATCAGCCATACCATCAGGGGCTCGTTCACCTGCACATCTACCAATGTGATATATGCCATCATGTGCCAGCAATGCCCCTCTGCCATGTACATTGGCCAAACCGGACAGTCTCTACACAAAAGAATTAATGGACACAAATCTGACATCAGGAATCATAATACTCAAAAACCAGTGGGAGAACACTTTAACCTGTCTGGCCATTCAATGACAGACCTGCGGGTGGCTATCTTACAACAGAAAAACTTCAAAAACAGACTCCAATGAGGGACTGCTGAGCTGGAATTGATATGCAAACTAGATACAATCAACTCAGGATTGAATAAGGACTGGGAATGGCTGAGCCATTACAAACATTGAATCTATCTCCCCTTGTAAGTATTCTCACACTTCTTATCAAACTGTCTGTACTGGGCTAGCTTGATTATCACTTCAAAATATTTTTTTCTCTTACTTAATTGGCCTCTCAGAGTTGGTAAGACAATGCCCACCTGTTCATGCTCTCTGTATGTGTGTATATATATCGCCTCAATATATGTTCCACTCTATATGCATCTGAAGAAGTGGGTAGTAGCCCACGAAAGCTTATGCTCTAATAAATTTGTTAGTCTCTAAGGTGCCACACGTACTCCTGTTCTTTTTATAATAGAAATGTTACCACCAGGAGTTTTGGAATTCTTTTACTGTTTTGCAGTTATAAGTTTCATTGCATTCCTTATTTTTATGTTAATGGCATTAAAGATTTTATCAATTTGGTATTGTCTTCAGTGTATGCTTTCTTGCCAAGCACCCCAAGAGTCCTCTCCCAATATAGAAATCTCTGAGTTCTTGAACTCTGTAGTCTGAATTGGACAAGAACCTATACATCTTCTGGTCGGATGCGAGCCATAAAAACGAACCCATGAAATTTAGGTCAACAGATTGGTGAGCCAGCAGGAAACCTGACACTCCAAGGACTGTCTTAAACTAATGGGTGTCCCACAGAGACTACATATCCCATACAGACCACAGTCATCTGGGATGGTGGAACATACAAATCGGCCCATAAAAGTAAAGCTGAGGAAACTGGTGGATGCCAATGGACGCAACTGGGATTCCTTCATGCCTCTAATTCTCATGGCACTAAGGGCAACTCCTGCTGCATCTACCGATAAAACACCCTTTGAAGTAATGACAGGCCAAAGTATGAGGTTGCGAGAACACCTAATTTGGCACACCAGTGGCACTCAGTTGGAGGGAATCAAAATGGATACCTACCTGCAACATCTGCAGGAACATTTAAATCAGATCCATCTGCAGGTAGCTGCAAAATTGGGGAAATCAAAACGCAAGGCTAAGGCCTACTTCGATAAAACCCAAAGAGAGAATAATTGGGAGGTTGGTGATATAATATTGTTATCCTACAAAGCACCAAAGCATAGGTTGTGTAATCTGTGGATTGGACCTTTCTGAATAATCGATAAACTCAGTTCAGCAGTGTACAAAATTAGAGTAATAGGAGGCAAGCGTACTAAAGATAAAATCTACCATGCTAATCAGTTAAAGCTGTATCAATCATCCAGGTCCCAGGAGCAGCTTGCTTCCCAGTAGCTAGCTGAATCGTCTCTTAAAAACCTGCCATAATTGGAGTTCAGATGATTGCAGTCATGAAATGGACATTGAGATTTCTGATCTGCTACTCCTTCATCTTTGCCTTGAGGGTAGGACTAAGCCAAAATCAACACTTTGGGGTTAAACTCCTGCATAAAGTACACCAAGCTGCCCAGGACCATAATACCCGACGACGCCTCCACACTCAGGTGTTTGAATGTTTGAAACGTATCGCACCGCCAACAGAGATTGAACAAACTATTATCAGCAATCAAGGCAATGAACTTACTTTAAAGCTATATGCCCATTTCCTGGCAAATGACTCTACAGACTCATTCCCACATCTTTTAAACATCTTAAGTATTGATGCGATGGTGAATATTCTTTGGGGTTGGAAAGAGGAGACTAAATCTTCACCTTCACATGATTCAAAGTCAAAAGGATATGAGGTAATCATAAGTTGGCAATAGAAACAAAATCAGGGAAAATTGGTCACAGCGATAAAACGGCGGACCAAACTATCTGCCTGGACTAATAATAATAATTAATGGAGATATCCCATCTCCTAGAACTGGAAGGGACCTTGAAAGGTCATTGAGTCCAGCCTCCTGCCTTCACTAGCAGGACCAAGTACTGATTTTGCCCCAGATCCCGAAGTGGCCCCCTCAAGGATTGAACTCACAAACCTGGGTTTAGCAGGCCAATGCTCAAACCACTGAGCTATCCCTCCCCCCAGGGGTACCCACAATGTACCCACATATATGTCTGGCAAATATAGAGCAGGAATGTGTACACTTCTCCAACCATTACCTAATAATAGCGTTTGGTGGAGTCAAACTAGATTAATTGTTCGACCACCTCACGTAAATGAGTTTCCAGAAATTGTAAATTTGGATCCCCATCCTGAATCCATCAACCATCCAATCCAACATGTTACAGGAATTAGAGGGGAAGAAGTCACCTTTAAGTATCAATTAACAGGGGTGACATCACTGCCATCAAGTGGTTGGAAAAAAATTCTGCCATTAAATGAGAATTCAAAGGGGGGAGGCTGTAACGCCTATATCTTCTTTAACCAATTCCACATCCCTCAGACATGGAATTCCCTATGGGGATTGGAAACACAAGGCTAATTGTGAAAACTCTGTAACCGGAGGAAGTCTAACCTTACACAAAGTAGAATATGAAAATGAAGGTCTATATGAAGTCTGTTCTAGAATTGAGAAGGATCCCCAATCTAATCAAAGAACAATTATTAAATTGGTATTGCCCTAAATGTTTTGAAAGGCCTGAAGGGGAGAGATCTGTATGTTTAGATGCATTTCCGCATGTATCCATTGGAACTATGAGACAAATTGGGTCTGTGACACCACATTCCAACCGAGACAGTTGTTTATCTTCTCAAAATTGTGTTGTAGCACAATCCTTGTATGTTTCATTCACAGTCTCGTTACCAGTGTTTGACTCAGACAAGGATGTGTATAAGTGATTGGCCACAGTACAGTCCACAGGTCACCTCGAAGACGGCATCTACAAGGAACACGTCAATGTCCTTGGTAGTCCCTTGGTAGTCTATCACATTGCAACCCAAACATGGACAGTTCCGCAGATGGCCTGTTGCTCCAAAAAAGGGCCTCAGTATATCTGCAGATGTATGTGTTTGAGTCAAATACTATCTTGTGTTGACTGCAGGGAGAGCTTCAGAATCAATCATCGTTAGAATGTATGGTCCAACTAACCAAATGGAAGCCTCCTCCGGAGAGGGTGACACCGGGAAAGTTTCCTATATAGCTCCTTGCTAGCTTCAACTCCAATTGCACTTTGGCCTTCTTGATTACACCCCTGCATACCTGAGCAATATTTTTATACTCCTCCCTAGTCATCTGTCCACATTTCCACTTCTTATAAGCTTCCTTTTTGTGTTTAAGCTCACTGAAGATTTCTCTGTTAAGCCAAGCTGGTCGCTTACAGTATTTGCTATTCTTTCTGCACACTGGGTTGGTATGTTCCTGCGCCCTCAATAAGGCTTCTTTAAAATACAGCCAGCTCTCCTGGACTCCTTTGCCCCTCATATTAGCCTCCCAGGGGGTCCTGCCCATCAGTTCCCTAAGGGAGTCAAAGTCTCTAGTCCTTTAAATTTCTCTTCCAATATGGAGATCAGCTTGAACTTTGTACAGACGAAGTTGCTTCTATCCTCTGGGAGGAAGACAAACATGGCACATCCTGTGCAGGTCACAACAGCTGTTCATTAACTATCCATATTGACTTCCTTCTAAGAGCCTCTTCAGAGTTTGTATTTACTGCTCACAGAAGCCGGAAAGGCAAAAAAGCTCTGTGGGAACTCCCCCTAGGCCAACTCCTTCTGTTTGCTTCTCCTCTCTTCACAACTGGGTGCTTTTTTATAAGGATAAGCACATTGTATTCAACTGTATTCATTAGAGAGCCAACCCACAAAGTAGAGCACTGAACAAATGTAGTAACTTTTTTTTGCTAAGCTAGGGTGACCAGATGTCCCGATTTTATAGGGACAGTCCCGATTTTTGGGTCTTTTTCTTATATTGGCTCCTATTACCCCCCACCCCGGTCCCGATTTTTCACACTTGCTATCTGGTCACCCTATGCTAAGCAGATGGGCTGCTCCATTTTTAGGAAGTTTCTGGAAGATGATGTGAGAAATATTGCAAATGAATGCAACATGGTTTGGGACCATATTGTATTAAATTTATGAATTGTTTATGCATCACTCTCAGTAGAAATTGCCTGCATCTCCAGGCCTGGGGGACGGCTACCATAGTTCCACCAGGAACTAAAAATAATGGGGGTTGTGATTAACATGAATAACTTGAGTTGTAAACCCCTCCAGGGAATCATAGAATATCAGGGTTGGAAGGGACCTCAGGAGGTCATCTAGTCCAACCCCCTGCTCAAAGCAGGACCTAATCCCAACTAAATCATCCCAGCCAGGGCTTTGTCAAGCATGACCTTAAAAACCTCTAAGGAAGGCGATTCCACCACCTCCCTAGGTAACCCATTCCAGTGCTTCACCACCCTCCTAGTGAAAAAGTTTTTCCTTATATCCAATCTAAACCTCCCCCATTGCAACTTGAGATCATTACTCCTTGTTCTGTCATCAGGTACCACTGAGAACAGTCTAGATGCATCCTCTTTGGAAACCCCTTTCAGATAGTTGAAAGCAGCTATCAAATCCCCCCTCATTCTTCTCTTCTGCAGACTAAACAATCCCAGTTCCCTCAGTCTCTCCTCATAAGTCATGTGCTCCAGACCCCTAATCATTTTTGTTGTCCTCCGCTGGTCTCTTTCCAATTTTTCCACATCCTTCTTGTAGTGTGGGGCCCAAAACTGTACACATTACTCCAGATGAGGCCTCACTAATGTCGAATAGAGGGGAATGATCACATCCTTCGATCTGCTGGCAATGCTCCTACTTATACAGCCCAAAATGCCGTTAGCCTTCTTGGCAACAAGGGCACACTGTTGACTCATATCCAGCTTCTCGTCCACAGTAACCCCTAGGTCCTTTTCTGCAGCACTGCTGCCTAGTCATTCAGTCCCTAGTCTGTAACAGTGAATGGGATTCTTCCGTCCTAAGTGCAGGACTCTGCACTTGTCCTTGTTGAACCTCATCAGGTTTCTTTTGGCCCAATCCTGTAATTTGTCTAGGTTCCTCTGTATCCGATCCCTACCCTCCAGCGTATCTACCACTCCTCCCAATTTAGTGTCATCTGCAAACTTGCTGAGAGTACAGTCCACGCTATCATCCAAATCTTTAATGAAGATATTGAAGAAAACCGACCCCAGGACCGACTGTTGGGGCACTCCGCTTGAAACCGGCTGCCAACTAGACATGGACGCGTTGATCACTACCTGTTGAGCCCGATGATCTAGCCAGCTTTCTATCCACCATTCATCCAGCCCATACTTCTTTAACTTGCTGGCAAGAATACTGTGGGAGACCGTGACAAAAGCTTTGCTAAAGTCAAGCAATAACATATCCACTGCTTTCCCCTCATCCACAGAGACAGTTATCTCATTATAGAAGGCAATTAGGTTAGTCAGGCATGACTTGCCCTTGGTGAATCCATGCTGACTGTTCCTGATCACTTTCCTCTCCTCTACGTGCTTGAAAATTGATTCCTTGAGGACCTGCTCCATGATTTTTCCAGGGACTGAGGTGAGGCTGACTGGCCTGTAGTTTCCTGGATCCTCCTTCTTCCCTTTTTTAAAGATGGGCACTACATTAGCCTTTTTTCAGTCATCTGGGAGCTCCCCCGATCGCCATGAGTTTTCAAAGATAATGGCCAAAGGCTCTGTAATCACATCCGCCAACTCCTTTAGCACCCTCGGATGCCGCGCATCCGGCCCCATGGACTTGTGCTCATCCAGTTTTTCTAAATAGTCCCCAACCACTTCTTACTCCACAGAGGGCTGGTCACCTTCTCCCCATACTGTGCTGCCCAGTGCAGCAGTCTGAGAGCTGACCTTGTTCATTAAGACAGAGGCAAAAAAAATCATTGAGTACATTAGCTTTTTCCACATCCTCCGTCACTAGGTTACCTCCCTCATTCAGTAAGGGGCCCACACTTTCCTTCACTTTCTTCTTGTTGCTAACATACCTGACGAAACCCTTCTTGTTACTCTTAACATCTCTTGCTAGCTGCAACTCCAAGTGTGATTTGGCCTTCCTGATTTCACTCCTGCTTGCCTGTGCAATATTTTTATACTCCTCCCTGGTCATTTGTCCAATCTTCCACTTCTTGTAAGCTTCTTCATTGCGTTTAAGATCAGCAAGGATTTCACTGTTTTGCCAAGCTGGTCGCCTGCCATATTTACTATTCTTTCTACACATCGGGATGTTTTTTTCCTGCAACCTCAATAATGATTCTGTAAAATACAGCCAGCTCTCCTGGACTCCTTTCCCCCTCATGTTATTCTCCCAGGGGATCCTACCCATCAGTTCCCTGAGGGAGTCAAAGTCTGTTTTTCTGAAGTCCAGGGTCCGTATTCTGCTGCTCTCTTTTCTTCCTTGTGTCAGAATCCTGAACTCGACCATCTCATGGTCACTGCCTCCCAGGTTCCCATCCACTTTTGCTTCCCCTACTAATTCTTCCTGGTTTGTGAGCAGCAGGTCTAGAAGAGCTCTGCCCCTAGTTGGTTCCTCCAGCACTTGCTCCACCTGCCAGAAAGGCTCCTATATACTGATTCAAACTGGGTTTTGTCCAAGAGATAACGAAAGGACTTTGGGCATAACAAGGTTAAATTTAAACTGACTCGGGTCCTTCCTTCTAGTCCAGCAAATGGACAGGACCTTCTATGTAAGGGTTGGAAGGACTTTGGCCTCATGATGCCCCTTAAGACAGACGGGTGACCTGTGGCAAGCTTTTAGTGTGAATATAGAAACTTATATATATGTCTCTGTAATGTTTTTACCCAAAGAATAAGTGTGTTTTGCTTTGTGAGGACTAGTTGGTAACAGGTATACATTGTTATAGCCTCTGTGGAAAGGTGAATCACAGGCCCTGGACCCTGGTCAGACCTGCTGGGAAACTCATAGTGAGCAAAGCTGCAGTTAAGCCTGAAACTATGACAGTTGGAAGTTCAGGAGTGTTTCAAGGTATGTGGCTACATACCTAGCTTTGATGATGTGCAGTAATCAAACCTTGAGCTCATAAATGTGTGGATTACAGGGGCCAGTTCTGTGGCTGTAGGATGAGTGTGAAGGGGCAGTCTGTCCCTTAAAGTGCCTAGTGGTCAGCCCACCCTGCCACCTGGCTTGGCCCTTTTATGTATTTGAAAGGTCCAATATAAGGACCTAAGGGTGATATGTACAGAGGGGAAGTGATCCTGGGACTGAATGGTGCTTGGTAGGATATCCCATCACTATATTTTTAAGGTTCCAGGACCAGGAGCCATGCACAGAGGGTGGGGCAAGGCTCCCAATTCATCCAACCAATCAGGAATGAGCTGGGACATGGGGGACTAACATATATGCTCCCTCCTCTGTCATAACAAGGCATACACACAGGAGAAGATGAGGCTGCTGAACCCTTGAGCACTAACTAGGGAAAAGGACCAGCTGAGGGAGCAGCTGGCTAAGACCCTACAGTGGTCTAAATTACAGCCGTGCTCCTGGAGGAGAACTGGGGATACCTAATTTAAGGAGAGAGGGAACAATTGCATTAATTACCCATACTCAGAAGGAGGGCTGTGGGCATTAGCCATAAATAGAGATACAGAGACTGAGACGTAACCTTCTGGGGACTATGGCAAGTTTCAGAGGGTGGGCCTCAGAGATGTCCCAAAAGCCTTTTGTTTATTTGGGACTTTCATTATGGACTATTTTCCACTAGGTTTTTTAATAAACTAGCTCCAGGGTGGGTACCATTGAGTCAAGAGGACTTGACGTGGGTTATTAGAGCAGGGAGTGCCTGGAATGCCACACTTAGACAGATGGGGGCACTGCAAGGCAGTCACACCCTGTGACAATGAGATACAATCTTCTGGCCAGTTAGAGATAGGAGCAAGTTATATATTTTGCCACCCAGTAGTATTGAGGATCCAGGAGAATGTGTTGCAATAACTGGGCCCAAAAATGTATCCTACCCATGAAGTGTCACAGTCACCTATAACAACGAGTGTTGATGGAAAAGGTACAAAAGCAAGACAAAGACTGAATTAGTGCAAGCGAAAGGCCTACTGATATAATGAAATAATGGTATTAAGATTATGACTGATAAATTATAGTGAAATTCACCATCATGTCTGCAACCCCCACCGTCCCCTGGGACCCTGAGTCATCTTCATCCTAATCCTAAGAGATGTTCTGACCAGACTGGGCCAGAGAGAGGGGCCTACATTAACTCACCATCTCCATCAGCTCTAATTAAATCCTGCACACCCCCTGGGATGTGTAACACTTGGTCTTTCTCTCTGCCCCCCTCTATGTGTCCTTTTCCTTCCTAACTCATTTCTTCTCTATCCCATCCCTCTCCTTTTCCTTTCTGTCTAATAAGAGTCTGGCTTAGCCAGCCCAGACTATATATTTTGCAACTCTGCTGTAAAACTATTACCAGGAAGAGGCAGCTAAAAACAATGCCCGAAACAGCCCAATGCTAGTACCAGCTTGCCAGGTCTCTGAGTGGGTGCTGCGCCACTGTCTCTCTAGCAGTGAGGCTGCAAGTGAGAGTTTACACCAAAGGCAGATAGATCCATTTTCTATCTTTGCTCTTCTTTACTCTCTCCTTCTCTGTGTGTTTCTCTTGTTTTATCTTCTAGGAAATGGGATCAAATTTTAACTCAACAATGGCTCCCGTCAGTCCAACTAACTTCTGCTCTTTTCTGCAAATGGACAATTATTACCATGTTTGGTACCATCTCAGAGACTGTCAAACAAGGTGTTTTGCTTTTGTTTTTGTTTTCTTCTGAAATTCTCTCCAGCTAAAAGGATAGGAACAAGAGAGCTGGTGACAATGAAAGCTTTATTTAATACTTCACATGTCAAAGGTTTTAACTGTTTTCCTTATTTTTCTGTATCTTTAATAAAAGGCTAAAAAGATTTTAATAGTGTGTTTGTCCTGATACTAAGCAGTCTGAGGTCTCTGTACAACAAATCCCGAACCTTGTTTTACATTGTTCAGGGCTGGACAGTGACTGGGTGATGTTAACATCTTTGACTCTTAGGGCCATTTATTCCATCTAAATTAATACAACAAACTCCAAGGCTATGAAACAACATAACAATTGCTAACCAAGAAAGCCCAGGATGAAAATTGGGAGCTTTTTAAGAAGAGTTTATAAGATGACCAAAAAGCCATGATTGCACAGTCAAGAAAGAAACCAACTTTACTAAAAGTCCATTCTCGTTCAGTGGCAAAATGAAGGCAGCAATTAGAAGTAAAACAGAAACATTTAACAAATAGAAAAAGGGGAAGTAGTTAGCAATCAATATACATTAGAAGTTGTGAAATGTAGAAAATTGATAAAGACACCAGGGAAAAATCCACGGTTGGCAGGGCTAAGGACATCAGAAAGGCATTTTTTAAAGTATTCTACAAACAAAAGAAATCCTAGCAACGGTATAGGTCCATTACTGTATGGAGATGGTAAAAATGTTGCTAATGATACAGTTAAAGGGGAAGCATTCAATAAATATTTATTTCTGTTCTGTATTTGGAAAGACGAAGGACGATATATTTGTATCACATGAGGCTGATGAAATCCATTCCAGGTGATTTGTAACCAAGGGGGATATCAAACACCATCTAATAGAGAAAAAATGTGTTTAAATTAGCAGTCCCAGTAAAACTTGCACGCGAGGACCCTAAAAGAGCTCACTGAGCAGATCTCCGCCTTGCTAATGTAAATTTTTAATCAGGAATACTGGGGAAATTCCAGAACATTGGAAAGTGCTAAAGACATGCCAATATATGAAAAGGGCAAAGGAGGTGACCCAGATGACTATAGGCTGGTTAGCCAGACATGAATCCTGGGGGAAATAATGGAAAATCAGATATGAGATTAAATTGATAAAAAATTAAAGCATAAGGATATAATTAATACCAGTCAACATGATTTTATGGAAAATAGGTCTTGTCAAACAAACTTGATTTCATTCTTCGATTAGTAAGAAATTAAATCAGATTAAAAGTCCCTAACCTCTGTTTGCCAGAAGCTGGGAATGAGCGACAGGGGATGGATCACTTGATAATTGCCTGTTCTGTTCATTCCCTCTGGGCCACTGGCATTGGCCACTGTTGGAAGACAGGATACTGGGCTAGATGGACCTTTGGTCTGACCCAGTATGGCTGCTCTTATGTTCTTACGTTTGATGAAGAAAGCTTTGAAGATGTAATATGCTTAGACTCTTGTAAAGCATTTGACTTAGTACCGCATGACATTATGATTTAAAATTAGCATTATACAATATCAATAAAGCACACAGAAAATTGATTAAAAAGTGGTTGGCAACTCCCCATTCCAGCTCACCTCTGCTATGCCCCCTCCCCGAGCACTCTGTTGCTGCTCCACTTCTCCTGCCTCCCAGGCTTGCGGCACCAATCAGCTGTTTGGCGCCGCAAGCCTGGGAGGGGAAGAGAATTACAGCGGGGGTGACGTGCTCGGGGAGGAGGCAGAGCAGAGGTGAGCTGGGGTGGGGAGCTGCCGCATGGCTCCCTGGGCCGGGGGGGTGGGTAGCTGCAGCGGGAGGGGGAGGGGTGCTCAGGGTGGAGGGGGGTGTGGGGAGCTGCTGCAGGGCTGTGGGGGGAGGGCGCAACATGGACCAGCCTTGCACATTGGCTCAGATCCCCAAATGTATTTCCATTCGCGTCAATGGGAGGTATATGTGTAAGTAACTTTTAAAGATCTGGGCTCCTGTCCCAGCAGCTTCATGTATATGTTGAATAGGGTCCTGGAGTTGGAGGAAAAGTTGTGTATAAAACCTTCCTGGGTAACTTTGTATTTTACAGACTGTGTTTAATCTGACATATCTCTGTATCTCCAGTATTTGCATGTTGTTACAATTTCCCCTGATTTTATGAATTTCCAGATTTAAGGTTTGGAATGGTTTCTGAGCACTTCAGAATATTGGGATTTTGCTGCATTTATGTATCTGATAGTTTAACATTTTTATTTTAAATTACTTTGCATGATTGCACACTGCTTTTTAATACAGTGCTTATATATTTAAACATTTCCTCTCCATCTTTTAGAAACACTTGAGGAGAGAATAGCAGAGTCTGCACTAATTTTTTCACCGATTTCAGCCAAATACAGGTCGGTTGTATTAAAATATGTAAATGGCTCCTTGAACTCCTTTCCTTCTCCTTTCCACTGGAAACAACTTACTGATTTGACTTTGAACCAGCCAAGCTGATGTATATTATATTATATTATATTATATTATATTATATTATATTATATTATATTATAATTTTGCATTCTTACATAGAAGACCTGTTTTCATTAATTTCTGTGTGTTTACATTCAAACAAAATAATGATCTGGGAGTGATTTCTTGGATGAAATTCTGCCCTATTTAAGTCAATAGCAAAGCACCCATTTATTTCAATGGGGCAGGATTTCATCCATTACTGTCAATGTTCTAACCTATCCATTAAAAAAAATCATTGTTTACTGGTTCCTTTTCCAAAAACTAATATTGAATTTCTTGAAATTGTTGTAAATTATTTCACAGGAAGAATGTTAATAAGCAGAAAATGTTTCTCAGAATCTTTAAATTTAAATCAATTATGGTGATCCAGATTGAAAATCTGATTGTTACTGTTGTCTTGATGAATGCAGCAAGGTTATTCCAGTTGCAGAGCTGGGGGCTGGGTTTCAATGATGGGGCTAACTGAGGTATTCATAGAGGACATTGTGCTCATGTACCTTCCTGAATCAAGAAGAGTCTTGGGTCTGAAAATGACTTTCTGTGAAGGTTTACACCTTTCTGCCTCAGTTTACACCTCTGTAAAATGAGGAAACAATTTCTTATCCACCTTTATAAAACACTATGACACCTACTGCTGGAAGAGCACTATTCACTGACCAAAAACTTTGTGACAGCAGACAGTGTCTCGTACCATTCCATTCCATACCATTGTCCAGGGCAAATTATACTTAAATGTCTGAAAACCAGGAAATACAGTTAAGGTACACAGAAGAACCATCGACATCATATATGGATTTTAGAGCACTTGGAAAAATCACCTTTTCAAAAAAGTGAGCTTATCTCAACCCTTAATTATTTTGGAACCAGTGCTCCTCCATAAAAAGAGTGTATGGCGATAATGTTTAAATATTATATAGTATAAGTCCCCAAAGTATTGTTCTTCTCTAGCTCATCATTTAGGACAATTTCTAGTTGACAACATCAGATTACATTTTATTATGACATAGTTTGGATAAAGCAATGTGCTGACACCTAGATGTGTTTCTTTTTTTCAGGATCTAACAAGATGGGAAGGAGTAAGTCAGCATGGATTTTTCAGCAGTTTAACCTAGAGAAGCTAACAGGATATACATATATTTATTATCTTTTTTTAATCTTTACATCATCCTGTTCACATAAATCTCTGTAGCAGCTCAGGTTTGATACAGCCTAGAGTCTGATCCCATGAACAGAACCATATATGCCTTAATCCAACATAGTCCCATTGAATACAGCTCGACATTGGGTTTTAAAATCAATAACTGTGAATTTTGTTTAGAGGACTAAGGGTCAGTTTTTAAAGACATTTAGATACATAACTCCCTTTGAAAGCAATGGGAGATTTAATACCTTTAATAATCTAGCCATAAACTGCTGGTGAACCACAGGGACATATCAAGCTATGGATTTTAGTGCAGAAAATCCTACAATTTAATGAAGAAATGCTGTAAGCTTAAAAATTGACTGTGTGTTATAATGGTTGATTGGGCTGGAACGTATTTCTCAGGACATATGGATTGTAATAAAAAACAGTTACATTTTCTAACTATGCAGTTTAGATAAAACAATGTGCAGGTATTTAAAGAGCTGTTTTTCTTTTCCAGAATCTCTCGAAAAATTAATGGGTAAGTCTGCCTGGAAATTTCAACAGCTTCACTCTCTCTCTCCTTCTCTCACTCACACACACAGGAGGTGGACAGTGCAAATGTTAACTGTACTTTCTGGAATCCTCACATCCTGCCCTCTGAAGTGTGCGGAAGCAGCTTGACTCTGAAGCAGCCTAAGGACCAATCTTGCAAAATCATCCACACTCAGTCCCCATTTCTCCGTTACAGCGCACAGTGTGTCCAGGACTCACTGTGGGTGGGAAGGGAGGAAATGGTGATTTAAAGCCATCTTTGTACTTCCTCGTATTCTGGATTCAGTCCCTAACACTGACAACAGCTCTTCCCTACAGTCAGTTGCCCATGTTCCCAGGAATAGCTGGAGTGCACTCCCTCCCCCTGTTCCCCATGATATAGGCCTTTAGTTTGAACCAGGGCCAGCCTTACGGGAGGGTGGCGTGGGCCACCGCCCACTGCACTGTGCTCAGGGAGGGTGGGGGGGAGGGGTGACATGGTCAAGAGGAAAGGAGAAGGGCGGGCCTTCGGTGCAAGGCCATGGAAGGAAGCTCCGGTCAATGCATTGGGTGGTAGGTAGTGGGGTTCGGGGGTGATGGGGGGGTGGGTTGGGAGCTGAGAGAGGCAGCAGGTCCAGGGTAGATGCAGAGGCCCTGGGAGTCAAGGGCAATGGGGGGTTGGATGGGGGCCAGGGGAGGCAGCGAAGGACAGGGCTGATGAAGGGATGGGTTGGGAGCTCAGAGAGGCAGCAGGCCCAGGGGGGATGCAGAGGTGGGAGGCAGTGGGGGCCAGCGGTGATGGGGAGGTGGTGGAGGCACTGGAGGCCAGTTGTAATGGGGGGATGGATGGGGTGCCCAGGGAGGCACTGGGGGGCCAGTGGCAATAGAGGGTGGGAGGGGAATGCAGGGAGGCAGCAGGTGCCAGCGGCGCCAAAATACAAGTTCTCCCTGGGTCATATTTTCCCTAAGGCAGCCTGCTTATAACGGGGTGTGGGGGTGTGTGAAATGCCATGAAACGTCACACAGATCTGCCTTTCCTGGTGTTTACCAGACCTGAATCTTTCTGTCCAATTTCTGAAGAGTAATAAACTTGCACTTGCTTAAAATTAGCTAAAACATAAGATTTGGCATTTTATATTTATTACACGTTTCAATATTTAGTACATATTGTAGCTTATAAAAAGGATTACCAAATTAAAGTGTAAAATTAAATAATAAATTATTTGTTTTATGGTAGGGCCTAGGAGACCCAGTCATGGACCAGGATCCCACTGTGCCAGGCTCGGTACAAACACAGAACAGTCCATCTCTGCCCCAGAGAGCTGACACTCTCAGTATAACACAAGGGACAAGAGAGGGATAGAGACAGACAGGGAGCACAATGACACAATGAGACAACACTGGATAGCATGATGAGCAATGGTCAGAGATCACCAGCAGGCTGGCTCTTGTCAAACTTTTTGTAGGAAAGAAAAAATATGTTTCCTAAACTCTGTCCCTCCATCTAGCTCTGACAGATGTCTGATATTAGCTGTGCCTTGAAACAGCAGGAATGAACCATTCATGTGATGTAATTCCTACCCAAAAACTCTATCAAGGTAGAGCGAAGGCTGGAGGCAGCTGCCAGTGCTCCCTCGTGTAAATACTTGGACCCTCAGGGACATTGTTTCAGGGAATGTAAAACCATTTCTCTGCTCCAGCTGGCTGCTCCCCGACACCTGCTTCTCCCAGGCCTCTGTGGAGAGGACTACGGGTGTGAACTCATAGACTCATAGACTTTAAGGTCAGAAGGGACCATTATGATTATCTAGTCTGACCTCCTGCACAACGCAGGCCACAGAATCTCACCCACCCGCTCTTCTAACAAACCCCTAACCTATGCCTGAGTTATTGAAGTCCTCAAATCGTGGTTTAAAGACCTGAAGGTGCTGAGAATCCTCCAATAAGGGACACGTGCCCCATGCTGCAGAGGAAGGCAAAAAACCTCCAGGGCCTCTGCCAATCTGCCCTGGAGGAAAATTCCTTCCCGACCCCAAATATGGTGATCATTAAACCCTGAGCATGTGGGCAAGACTCACCAGCCAGCACCCAGGAAAGAATTCTCTGTAGTAACTCAGATCCCACCCCATCTAACATCCCATCATAGGCCATTGGGCATATTTACCTGCTAATAATCAAAGATCAATTAATTGCCAAAATTAGGCTATCTTATTATACCATCCCTTCCATAAACTTATCAAGCTTAGTCTTGAAGCCACATATGTCTTTTGCCCCCACTACTCCCCTTGGAAGGCTGTTCCAGAACTTCACTCCCCTAATGGTTAGAAACCTTCATCTAATTTCAAGTCAAAACATCCTAATGTCCAGTTTATATCCATTTGTTCTCGTGTCCACATTGGTACTAAGCTTAAATAATTCCTCTCCCTCCCTGATATTTTTATAAAGAGCAATCATATCTCCTCTCAGCCTTCTTTTGGTTAGGCTAAACAAGCCAAGCTCTTTGAGTCTCCTTTCATAAGTAGTAGCCTTTCTCTGTACCTGTTCCAGTTTGAATTCATCCTTCTTAAACATGGGAGATCAGAACTGCACACAATATTCCAGATGAGGTCTCACCAGTGCCATGTATAATGGTAGTAACACCTCCTTATCTTTACTGGAAATACCTTGCCTGATGCATCCCAAGACCACATTAGTTTTTTTAACGGCCATATCACATTGGCGGCTCATAATCATCCTGTGATCCACCAATACTCCAAGGTCTTCTCGTCCTCTGTTACTTCCAACTGATGTGTCCCCAATTTATAACTAAAATTCTTGTTATTAATCCCTAAATGCATGACCTTGCACTTTTCACTAATAAATTTCATCCTATTACTATTACTCAAGTTTACAAGATCATCCAGATCTTCCTGTATGATATCCCGGTCCTTCTCTGTATTAGCAATACCTCCCAGCTTCATGTCATCCACAAACTTTATTAGCACATTCCCACTTTTTGTGCCAAGGTCAGTAATAAAAAGATTAAATAAGATTGGTCCCAAAACTGATCCCTGAGGAACTCCACTAGTAACCTCCCTCCAGCCTGACAATTAATCTTTCAGTATGACCCGTTCTAGTCTCCCCTTTAACCAGATCCTTATCCACCTTTCAATTTTCATATTGATCCCCATCTTTTCCAAGTTAGCTAATAATTCCCCATGTAGAACCGTATCAAATGCCTTACTGAAATCGAGGTAAATTAGATCCACTGCATTTCCTTTGTCTAAAATATCTCTTACCTTCTCAAAGAAGGAGATCAGGTTGGTTTGGCATGATCTACCTTTTGTAAAACCATGTTGTATTTTGTCCCAATTACCATTGACCTCAATGTCCTCAACTACTTTCTCCTTCAAAATATTTTCCAAGACCTTGCATACTACAGATGTCAAACTAACAGGCCTATAGTTACTCGGATCACTTTTTTCCCCTTTCTTAAAAATAGGAACTATGTTAGCAATTCTCCAGTCGTACGGTACAACCCCTGAGTTTACTGATTCATTAAAAATTCTTGCTAATGGGCTTGCAATTTCATTTGCCAGTTCCTTTAATATTCTTGGATGAGGATTATCTGGGCCCCCCGATTTAGTCCCAATAAGCTGTTCGGGTTTGGCTTCTACCTCGGATGTGGTAATATCTACCTCCATATCCTCATTTCCATTTGTCATCCTACCATTATCCCTAAACTCCGCATTAGCCTCATTAAAGACTGAGGCAAAGTATTTGTTTAGATATTGGGCCATGCCTAGATTATCCTTAACCTCCACTCCATCCTCAGTGTTTAGCGGTCCCACTTCTTCTTTCTTGGTTTTCTTCTCATTTATATGGCTATGGAACCTTTTACTATTGGTTTTAATTCCCTTTGCAAGGTCCAACTCTACATGGCTTTTGGCCTTTCTCACTTTATCCCTAGATGTTCTGACCTCAATAAGGTAGCTTTCCTTGCTAATCCCTCCCATCTTCCACTCCTTGTAGGCTTTCTGCTTTTTCTTAATCACCTCTCTGAGATACTTGCTCATTCAGCTTGGTCTACAACTCCTGCCTATGAATTTTTCCCCCTTTCTTGGAATGCAGGCTTCTGATAGTTTCTGCAACTTTGACTTGAAGTAATTCCAGGCCTCCTCCGACTTTAGATCCACAAGTTCTTCAGTCCAATCCACTTCCCTAACTAATTTCCTTAATTCTTTAAAGTTAGTCCTTTTAAAATAAAAAACTCTAGTCCCAGATCTATTTTTTGTTTATCCTTCCATTTAGTTTGAACTGAATTAGCTCATGATCGCTTGAACCAAGGTTGTCCCCTACAACCATTTCTTCTCTGACGTCCTCACTACTCGCCAAAACCAAATCTAAAATCGCATCCTTTCTTCTTGGTTCTTCAACTACTTGGTGAAGGAATCCATCAGCTATCACATCCAGGAATATCTGAGCCCTATTATTATTACTAACACTTGTCCTCCAGTCTATATCTGGCAAGTTAAAGTCTCCCATGATCACACAATTCCCATTAGTGTTTACTTCATTAAAAACTGTAGCGCTCCCCACCCTGCGCAAAATCCCTCTATTCCTTGGGGATTTCTGGAGTCAAGACTCCCCAGCCCCTATAGAAGGGTTTTCAGTTAGACCAGGCTCCCTGTCACAGTCTCCCAGAATCCCACACTGGCCTGAAAGACTTATCAGTTCTCCAGTCCCCTCACGGACAGCTTTCTGACAGCATGTTAGAGTGGGATGTGGAAGGCATTAGCAGCAAGCGAAGAGCCCATCCCCTGTTCCATGCCCCACCATCCACCCTTATCTGAGGTTATGCTCCCTCCATAAAAAAAAATCAGTGAAAAGGTTCTTCGCACCCTAGGACAGCCTTCATGGGGCCAAAGACTAATCAAGACACAACCAGATAAGCAAGAAAGTTTTTCTCCTGTCCTGTTCTCAACCTGTTGGCTTTTGGTTGCTCCCTGGTCCCAGTGGATGAGTGTAAGTAGTGCAGTATCTCTCCCCATCCCCGTTAACTTTAATTATGGAGGTGACTTAGCAACTACATAATGAAGAATGCATCTGGATTTTCCCTTTATCAGGATGCTTATGCTCCTTTCTTTTGAGGAAACAACTCCATTCAGAAAAAGAAGACCTAGCTCAAGCTTATAATGAGATATCCCAGTGTTTTACCTGTACTTGCTAGCTCATAGCAGGTTGCTTCCAATACTCCCTTCCTTTGATTTTCCAAATAGCTTGTTCCATATCCAACTCCTACTTCCATAAAAATGCTTAGCTAAACCTTGTATGGACAAAAATATTCACACACTGAAATGTTTCCTTCTTTTTGCAGAGGAAGTGAGAAAGAGAAACGGTAAGTCTACACTGATATTTTTAAACATTATACAGCATGTTGTATAAGCCCTATTCTGTTTCATTTCACCACCCATCCCTTTTTTCACATGGTGCCCTGATACACCAGGATTGTTTCTAAATGTGCAATGGAATAACTGATGAATTATTTGACTGCAAGAAGAGTTAGAAGGCTGTATTTCTCAATCTTTGCATAGGCCCAGACAATAGAGAGTCCCCTTTTCATACCACAATCTGAATCCACAGTTCATGAAAGCAGATGATTTTTTACTTGGGTTATTTTTGTTGCTAAGACAAATCCAACCATTGTTGGACTTTAATTTTTTGTTATTATTACTTTCCATTTTGAGCTTAGTGGTCAGCCAAAGTTTTGGACTCTGGCGATGTTCCAGATGGGAATAGAAATTGACAATGGAGTCTGATATTTTCTTTGGTGGTGTCTTGTTTATTTACAAGGAATGCATAAAGTCCTGCTTCTGTGAATACAGGAAGAAACAAAAAGAGGAGAAAGTTCCTTTGTTCACTGTTTCCAGTCTGCCTTTCCATCCAGCACTCTGTATGGAAAAAAGCTTTATTTCAGGGCCACGTTACTGTGCTTCCAGGCTGTGTTTCCTTGGCTGCCTCTCTCTTCTTTTGTCTTGCTTGCTTGTGACTCTCTCTGCCTCTGATTCTTTTGTCTCCAACTATGTATACACTACACTTTTGTTCAACAGAGGTGTGTTTTTTCACACTCCTGACCAACAAAAGTTTTACCAACAAAAAAGCGCCAGTGTGGACAGTGCTATGTCAGCGGGAGAGATACTCTCCCGCTGACAAAGTTACTGCCGCTCACAGCGGGTGGTTTTATTTTGCTGGCAGAAGAGCTCCCTCCTGCTGGCAAAGAGTCTCTACACGGGAAACCCTACAGCGGCACGGCTGCTATAAGGTCAGTAGTGTAGACAGAGCCTATAGTCTACATTACAGAGCTAGGTCAACATAAGGCAGCTTATGTTGACCTAACTATGTCAGTGTCTACAATACAGCCTTCCTCCTGCCGATGTAAGTTCCCTACTACACCAACTAATAAATCCACCTGCACGAGAGGCATACAGCTTATGTTGGTGTAGTCAGGGCGATGCAGTGTCTGTGTACACACTGTGTTCCTTACCACAGCTGTTGGCTGTCTTGTCAATTTCACGGCTCTGCTGGACAAGAAAACTGGCTCCTTAGCTGGGCTGCTGCTGGGTCTCCACTCCAAGCTGGTCTGACACCCATGCTCCCCACTTCCTGCTGGGAGTCCTGCTGCTCCCTGGGGTCCCAGCTCCTCACTACCCACAAGCAGCATGGTAGCTGACCAGACTCTGGGTGCAGATATACCCGCTGGAGGTGAGAAGCCCAGCCAACTTCCCCCCTCCCCGCTCTCGGCTGTGAGTGTGAAGGCAAAAAGCCTGGGGGCGCAGCTGGGCTCCCAGTGAGGAGCTGTGTGGAGCTGAGAGCCCCGTCTCTCAACCCTCCACACTTCCCATCTTCAATTGGTGCAATACTTCTGGTGAGGACACGCACCACTGACAGAAGGAGGGTAATGTGGACATCAGCCTCTGCAGTAATTACTGTGGTGGCTGTAAGTAAACCTCACATAGGTCGATTTAGGATTGTAGTGTAGACTTGCCCAAAGACAGTGAATGCCCCTTCGAACACTCCACCCACAAAATCCAAATTACTGGGTAGGCTCCTGTCAAGGTTCCTTCCCCACTCTGAACTTTAGGGTACAGATGTGGGGGACCTGCACGAGAAGCTCTAAGCTCAATTAACAGCTTAGATATGGTTTTGCTGCCACCACTCCCGAGTGCTAACTCCCTTCCCTGGGTAACCTTGAGAGACTTCACCAATTTCCTGGTGGATCCAGATCCAACCTCCTTGGATCTTAAAACAAGGAAAAATCAATCAGGTTATAAAAAAAAGGTTTTAATTAAAGAAAAGAAAAGTAAAAGAAGACCTTCTGGGAGAGATTAGCATACCAGCTACTCTCACAGACAACAGATTCCAAACACAGAGGATGTTCCCCTGGGCAAAAAGCTTAGTTCCACAAAGAATATCCAAATACCCAGTGTGTTGATTCCTCTAATTGCACAAGACAGGTTACAAAGAAATAAACATAAACTTATTTATTTTCTTCACTAATACTCACTACTTAATAAGAGACTGAATTCTGGAGTTTTCCCACTCCAGTCCAAAGTGAAATTCAACTAGACAAAGGGAACTTCCCTCCTTCCCTTTGAACCAGCTTGTCCTCCCATTGGTTCCTCTGGTCAGGTGTCAGCTAGGCACAATGGTAACTGTCAAGACTGGAAGCCTCTGATTCAGGAGGGATCTATCACTTTTCGCATGCCTTAGCCTCACCCTCAGGGACTGCACAGGATGTAGAGTGCTCAGGGGTCTTGGAGAAATCTGACACACTGCTTTGGAAAATCCCCCTCAGCACTCAACCCAGCCTTGCACCATACCACGAGTGCACAGCTGAATATTTTTGCCCATACAAAGTGCATTTGCAGAAAGTTTGACTCTATGTATTTATTTTCCAGATATTCCTGCGGAGGAAAAGGGTGAGTTCCTATTAAGAACTGAAAGGTGCTTTCAACCGATGAACTGAAGAGACCATAAGATATGGGGGATTCTAAATATGATTACTGATGTGTAGCCACGAAATGAGAATACTAAATATTCAAATTCAGTACCAACTGTTCGCAGAAACAGTTCCCATCTGATGGCAATTGGGTGCGCCATAGAAAGTGGAGTTCATGCGAAGAGATCAGTGCATGAAGAAAAGTATTCACCTCTCACATCAGACACCAGCGCACCACCACAGCTGGCCATGTTCCTAGTCAGTTATACATAGACTCACAAGAAAGTCCAAGGGCTGAATGAGCCAAGGATTCTATACTTCCCTCAAACTTGTTGCAAGTGTCCCCCAGGAACGGCTAAGGCACTCCCTTGGTGGGACTGTGAAAGGACAACTTACATGTCTCATCGTTTTTCCATTCCACGAGTTTCTCTGTAGGAAGTTAAACAGAAACTACTAACGTTAGACATTTTTCAATCAGCAGCCCCATGTAATTTGCATCAAAGAGTTCTAAAAGAGATTGTTGAGAAGCTCATTGGACAGTTAATGCTGATTTTCAATAAGTTTTGGAGCACTGGGGAAGTTCCAGGAAACTGGGAGAAAGCTAATGTTCCAAGTTTTAAAAATGGTTAACAGGATGACCCAGATAATTATAATTATAAGCTCACTTTCCATGAATATTCTTCATTCTTCATTTATATATCAGTGCTCAGGAGAAAGCAAACATAAGTAGTGGAATAGTCACAGAAAATTCAATGCAAGGGGCAGGATTACAGCCACAGTGAATGAGTTTATGAACACAATAGAAGATTTGTCAGTAGCTTTGTGCGGTGTATACCCAGGTACAATCAGAATAACTAGGTTGTATTCCATGCTGTGCTCAAAAAGTTATTATCATTCCCTGCTAAAACAAAAACTAGGAAGTGTTTAGATTTTCACGGTTGTTTTATATCTTCTAATTTAGTAGATTTTTTTAATTGATACAATTAACTAGATTTAGAGAATATACAGTTTTGACTAAACAAGATGTACACATTTAAATCTCTCTCTCTCTCTCTCTCTCTCTCTCTCTCTCTGTCTCCTTTAGGATCATTGATGGAAAAAATAAGTAAGTTTACCTGGATAGTGAAGCAAGTTCAGTAAAATACAGAAGATTTAGACCACATAAATATAATAATTGTATTTTTCAAAACTGCATATATCTTACTACCCTCAGAAAAATAGGAAGCATTTTGGTTTTGAAACATCCTAATGATTGTCCCTGCAACCAGATGTGTAGTCACACCCTTCCTGCTAATTAGAGCTCCACTGAATGAGATTCCACATACAAGGAAGGGTGTGTGGATTTGGAGCCTCTTGCAATAAGTGAGCCAGTAGATTTTAGTACTGAACTGCCCAACAATTCATCAAGGAGACACTCAAGGCTGACATCTATTTTATGTCAAGTATCAGAGAGGTAGCCGTGTTAGTCTGGATCTGTAAAAAGCAACAAAGAGTCCTGTGGCACAGATGTATAGATGTATTTTATATTAATCTATACATCCATTTTATGGTATAGATAGTCCAGATTCTAATCTGTTTCTCAGGACATATGTAGTGTCATAGTTTTAGTGGTTCAATACTGCTGTGTTGCTCCTTTCCTGTGTCCGTCCTCTCTAGGAAATATAATTCTTCCATAACATACATTGCAGGAATCATACCCCAACAACATTGTAATCTGCAATGTTAACAGAGAAAATTTCTGAATAATTACAGGTATATTAATGATAATTACTGTAAATGAACTCAACCAGAACTCTGACTTGTACAATATTTGGTGAAGCATACTGCAGGGAAAAAAAACATCAAACATAAGAAATCATCCCAACTGCCCTCCCCCCTGCACGCCTCCTCCGAGTTCATCCCACCACCCAATACCACCTACTAATTCCTCTTCCCCAGACAAATGCCTGGGAGAAAAGGCGAAGTTTCAGCATGTCTTTAATATCAACAATTCTGGGCTTTGATGGGTGAAAAGGGAAGCAACAGCAGAACCTTAGGGTCCTTCATTGAACATGACCAGTCTCCAGCCCCTTCCTTATTAAATCCAGGCAATTGTTAGCTCAGCATTTCAACTAGTTGCAGTTGCTGGGACATCGCCCTGGGAAAGAGGTGATTTCTGAGGTCACTCAAAATCTAAATTATTTTAAAATTTCATCGTTCAAACCCAACACATTGGTTTACACAGAGATGTTGTTACCAAGATATGGGACTGAAACTAATGGCAGGTCACATTTTCTCTTAAACAGTGGAAACCTTCAGAATCTGATCTGAACACTCTGGCTCGGGCTCATTGCTACTAACTTCATCTATTTCCAGTTCATTTGCAATAGGAAATGGAGGAGCTTTCGTGTCTGAACAGACAGCTGGTTAAACTGCTCCAGGCTCAGGCCACCATCCCTTCCCTGTACTAGATGATGAAGAAAAGGTTACATGCAGACATTGAGTTCAACTGTTCACTAAAATCCACAATAGAAATGATAGATCTGTGTCCAGTCTGAACGCTATGCACACAGTGAAATAACTCTTTTTATTTGACAGGGATACTTAAAGAAAAAAGGGGTAAGTTTTAATTTCTATTACTTAGTTACACCCTGGGGGCCAAATGGTGCCCTCCTTTTCATCTGCTCCATCCCAGAGACTTCAGCAGGGTTCACTACTGAGTGCAGGACCTTGGCTCAGAGCTCACAACTGTACAGGATTATGCGCTACACTCCATACTGTACCCTGGTCAGCCTATTTGTGCTACATTGCAGTCAGGTGGTGTTCTGCAGACGCAGCTGCTGCCCACTGACAAGAGGGAGGAGGAGGAAGAGATGTTCATGCAGCAGTGCTAGGCTCCCTCCTCTTCTCTCCTCCTGGACCCTGAGGAGCAGAGAGAGGCCTTGGAGGGAAGAAGAGAAGTACTCGTGAGTGGGCAGTATTTTTTCAAGATGGGAGGAGACAAGGAGATGCTGGGCCAAGGCAGCATGTTCACGAAGAGGGAGGAGGGAGCAGGGCGAGCCTTGAGCTCTTTCTCCTTCCTCCCTGTCATCCTCAGAGTGCTCAATTGCTGCTTCACGTACTCAGGAGCTAGCTGAGTCAGACACAGAGCTAAAGCCAGGAGGTGCTTGTGACATACCAGGGTACAATCCAAACCAATGTGGGGCTGTTTCATAACTGCCCTGCAACCTTGGGTGCCTTACAATGCCACCTGGGCTGCTCACAAACAGCCTTCCAGAATGGAAGCCGCACCCTGAGTGTCTGTGTGTGCCTGCTGGTTCTCACCATGCTTGTTTATACTGCAGGTTCACTCCAACACACCCCCAGTCCCAGATTTTCCCCGAGAAATGTATGTCCTGTACTGCCCAGCCCCCTCCTGGACAGTACAAATATATAAAATCCATTATTCCTGTAAGGGAATAATATGCCAGCTTGTTACCTTAAAACAGAGTTACCCAGATATTTCAGTTTAAATATACTGGATTAGATAAAACTGTAAATTAAGTGTATAAATTACAGGGAAATAGATTTTAAGTGAGTACAAGTAATGAGGCATACAATTTGGAAATTGTTACAAGAAAAATAAAGATAAAACACCTACTTGTGCCTAATTTCTCTCCACATGTTTCCATCAAGGTTACTGACCAAATTATTTAGGTTAGGAGCTCCCTGAGTCCAATGTTTGTTTTCCTTTGTCTTCTTACGTGCAATGTCAGAGATAGATGGGGGGTATTCGGGTGTTTGCACCTTCTTTTTTTAATTTCACTCCCACTCTTGAAAAACATTTTCAACTGGTAACTAGCAGACAAAGATTTTATGGGGAAGGATGTTCCCTGATTTTCCCCCCACCTGTTTGAGCTTCCTTTTTTCCCCTTCCTACTTGATGACTCTATTTACTGCTTAAATTAACCTTTAGGCAAGAACACATTCCCTTGTTTACAACAGACCTGTTTGCTGACTTCTGCTTGGGCAGGGCTGTGGGGTGTGGAACATGCGTTAATAACATCATACAGGGGAATCTTATAACCTTACGTAAAATGTTGCCACTCATTTGATCAGGACAACATTGACCATCAATGATACCTTACAAGGCCTGTGCAGTGTAAGGTGTGTATGCAGCAGCCCTTTCTGGCTGCTCTATAGTCTGTGCACCCTGAAAACAGTGAGCCCAGCAATAAGGAACACCCCCCTCTCTCATGCCTGCACACACTAACACATTTGAAGGAGACAAGATCCCATATCAGGGAAAGGGGAGGAGAATCAGCACTGCTGTTGGGGGTTGAAGATGCAGAGCTGTGGATAGGGAAAGGGCATGGGTTCATATATCAGGGTTTCAGGGCAGGAGTTCACTAGGTGGTTGGTAGGACACAGGGACAAAGGTGGCAAGAGGTAGCAGGTACAACATAGGGAAAGGATGTAGCAGGAAAGGGAGGCCAATGATCTAAAGAAGAGGCTCCCTCACCCATATCAAAACTTATGAATTTCAGAGTGTCTGAGACTGTGATATCTCCAGTGGTGGAATGGGTTACCATACAGTACTTATAGAGCAGACCAGTGCTATGTGGAGTGATGCTGAGGTTTTGAGTTCCATCCTCCCTTCCAACCCTGATATTCTATTAGGAAACACTTTTTCATTAGGAGGGTTGTGAAGCACTGGAAGGGGTTACCTAGGGAGGTGGTGGAATCACCTTCCTTAGAGGTTTTTAAGGTCAGGCTTGACAAAGCCCTGGCTGGGATGATTTAGTTGGGAATTGGTCCTGCTTTGAGCAGGGGGTTGGATTAGATGACCTCCTGAGGTCCCTTCCAACCCTGATATTCTATGATTCTATTTGTCTCAGTGAGACAAAGACCATACAAAGCTGCAGACTTGCCCTGAAGCCATCCAGCACCACTGAAGAACTGGACCAGGACCATGAGAGACCAACATAGATTTGCTATGCCCTGTTCGGGACATTCAAAAACTCAGCATCTGTGTCACAGAGGCCTTTCAAAGGGTTATCAGGAGCACCAAAGACTTGAGGCATTCCAGTGTCTTCATAAGCCTAATGGGCTTCTGAAACTGCTGTGATCTGCAGGGGCCCACTGGACCTCGACCTCTGTGCTGACTGCTCCATCATCTGCCCCAAATACTCCATATAAACATATGAATCTATGTAAAGAGAGAGAGAGAGAGAGAACCTCATTTAAGGCCTCAGAATTCAGATCAAGAACTGAATAAGTGCTGGAGACTGCACTCCCCTCCAACACTTAGCAGGTGTCTCCCCAGGGCAGGTGAAAGCACATTGGTGAGGCTGTGAGAGGGCAGCTCACATGGTCCCTGCCCATGCTGCACATTTTCTGTGGATCAAGAACGATTATTCCAATTCCATGTACGTCAACCTGGCACCCTCATGAAAAGGAAATTGAGAATGAAATCTCAAATGTTGCTGCATTTCTGGGGCTCTATTTCTGGACAGGAGCTTTGGGCAGGGACAGGCATTTAGTAATGGGGAGAGATGGGGGAACTTGACTGGCAGTGGGTCAGGCAGAATGATTTATCACTCTGTGAAACTGAGCCATTATCTCAATTTGGACACTAAAATCAGTTCCTATTTAAAAAAAAATAACTTTTTTTTTCTTTTTCAGATGAATTGCGGGCTCAAATAGGTAAGTCCACACTGATTTCTCACTCTGGGAAATTATTCTCTTAACTTGAGCGATTGTCTCAGCTTGTACATTTTAATAAATTCTTGTGTTGAAAAGTTCACTTTTGTCTTTCTCGGATAAAGCACTGGGCCTAATAGGAAAATCTTCACTGATTTTTGTCTCTTCCATTCACACAGAATAACACCCGAGAAGTGATACCATATGTAATTACTAGTAGTCCCTGTGCACTAACTATGGCAAGTGTACACTGTATAACCTATGTTGTCTGGAACAGCACAGCTTCTATACACCCCTTCAGTCTGTGCCGTGTGACCAAGAACTCTCAGTGGGGTTGGTGCTTGGGGGTACGTAGAACATCCGCAGCTGCAGGAGGAGCAGAGCTGGTCAGGAGAGTTGGGAAAAAGTGGAGCTGGGGAGTGCAGAAAAGATGTGTGGTGGATGGGCAGAGTTGATGGGGGTGGGATAGCTGTGTGGCTGGGAAGCACAAAATGAATTTATCTGGGGCTGGGAGGGAGCACAGAATCAATTACTTTTATTTGTGTGAGAAGCTGGAACCTCTGCGCCATCAGGGAGCACTTTACACTAATGTGTGAAATCTGATCTCAGCTGGGTATTCTAGTAAGCGCTCCTACAGCAGGGGACAAAATCATCTTACTCATGATAAATATATAAGAGTTAACAATACTGATTGTCACCCATAGGGCCGGCTCTAGGTTTTTTGCTGCCCCTAGCAAAAAAATTTTTTGACTGCCCCCCCACCCCAGGCCTGGGCTCCCCCCCCGCCCCCGCACTCCCCTGCCACCCCAGCCCTGGGCTCTCCCCTCAACCTGCACCCTCCTGCTGTCCCAGCCTTGGGTGTGACAATGCGGTTCTGGCGGAACCCAACTGAGAGCGCCAACTCAGGGCAAATTGCTAAAACAGGGCAGTTACAGCCCAAGGCTGGGTATTTTCCAGCTCTAAGGCAAACCAAACCAGCCAGACTAGGAGGACTTCGGTCTCATCCCACTGGCTAACCGCAAGTCTCACAAGCAATTTCCTTAGACGCTCCAGTTTCCCAGTATTACCACCAGTGCCACTTGTTATGGGGACAAATGGTTATGAAAACCAATACCCCAGTAAAAGAAAAAGGTTCTCCTGATCCCAAAGGACCAAGCCCCAGACCCAGGTCAATATACAAATCAGATCTTACCCACAAATCACGCTGCTGCCAATCCTTTAGAATCTAAAATCTAAAGGTTTATTCACAAAAGGAAAAAGATAGAGATGAGAGTTAGAATTGGTTAAATGGAATCAATTACATACAGTAATGGCAAAGTTCTTGGTTCAGGCTTGCAGCAGCAATGGAATAAACTGCAGGTTCAAATCAAGTCTCTGGAATACATCCCCCGCTGGGATGGGTCCTCAGTCCTTTGTTCAGAGTTTCAGTTGGTAGCAAAGTTCCTCCAGAGATAAGAAGCAGGATTGAAGACCAGATGGAGATGAGGCATCAGCCTTATATAGTCTTTTCCAGGTGTAAGAACACCTCCTTGTTCTTACTGTGGAAAATTACAGCAAAATGGAGTCTGGAGTCACATGGGCCAGTCCCTGCATACTTTGCTGAGTTACAAGGCGTATCTGCCTTCTCTCAATGGGTCCATTGTATAGCTGATGGTCCTTAATGGGCCATCAAGCAGGCTAGGCAGAGCTAATCTCAGTTTGTCTGGGATGTTACCCAGAAGCATAGCATAAGTTTGCCATACAGATAGTATAGAGCCAATATTCATAACTTCAACTACAAAACTGATACACACATATAGACAGCATAATCATAACCAGTAAACCATAACCTTGTCCTAGACACCCCATTTGACCCCCTTTATACAAGATTTGGGTGCCACTACAGGACCTTGGTTGCAACAATGATCTATACGGTCCCAGTTTATGTCAATAACGTCACAGCTCTAGGTTTTTTGCTGCCCCTAGCAAAAAGAATGTTTGACTGCCCCCCCACCCCAGACCTGGGCTCCCCCCCCGAACTCCCCTGCCACCCCAGCCCTGGGCTCTCCCCCCAACCTGCACCCTCCTGTTGTCCCAGCCTTGGGTCATTTTTAACTCGCTCCCAGGGCGGGTCAGTCAGCAGGAATTTTGGATGTGCACAGAACACAGACAGGATTGCTTCCCATATGGTTACAGAACTGCAGTAAAGTGGAACAATTTTCAGCTTGTGTGATTGGAGGATATCTGGATGCATATTATAATGAGGAGAAGTTGAGGTACCTTTATTATTCTTTTGTTCCATTCTTTCTTTCTATGGGGAATTTGCCAATGCAATATCACTGTCTTCCTTTTAAACAAATAAAACTAAAAAAAAAAAAAGGCAATGGCTGTTGAAAATAGCAATTCCAGTCCTAAAAATCACTGGGAAGCATTTCTTGATCAATTTTATCCTACTTTTTCTACAGCAAGTTACAGTGGATCAGTATATTTGATTTGGGAGAAATGAAGTAACAGCTGCCCGAATTGAGCTTGAGCACTCCTGAATTTTGAGGGTGTTCAAATCTGGAAGGCAGGTGCTAGATTCCCTTTCTCAATATTAGCTATATCTGGAAAGGAAAAGTCAATTTCTGCTTCCATGGCTCAGATGTGTAAATCCTCCTAAGTGCCTGGTACTGTATCTAAAGCTGCCCAGGTCCAGAGCCTCCCCTCCCTTACTTTTAATTTTAAATTCTAGTGAGATCCATGTACCTCCCTTGCTAGGCTTCAGCTAGAGAGGGGTACTGTCCATTTAGTCCACCCAATTCCTTCTTTGGGGGTTGCAAATTGAGGTCACACCAGTATCCCTAATCCAGTCTGGGGAAGTCTTTTGAAGGGGATATCTGGGGCAAAGCCACCTACTTCTTGGGCACACTTGTCCCCCATTCACAGTGCCACCCCTTTCGACTCACAGCAAGCTGCAGCATGGCTCAGCTACCTCACTCCCTACCCCTCCCTTTCCTGTTAATTACAGCCAAGGGAATGCTGGGAAATTTAGTTCTTTCCCTGCTCCAGGGCTGGCTCTATAGGCAGAGAGCTAAGCAAGGAACTACTCACAGGGTCCCGTAGGTTCTCAGCTCCCATGCTGGATCCCCAGCTGCTCTGTGGCTCCGCTTCTGCAGGGTTGTGAGAGAGGAAGAAGTGAGTAAAAAAAAAAAAAAAAAAAAAAAGATGTCCCGAATGCCGCTCCCTGCAAATGTGCTGCCCCAAGCACCGGCTTGTTTTGCTGGTGCCTAGAGCCGGCCCTCGTCACCCACATGGGTGATGGCAGTGGAAGCCCAGAAACCAGAAGAGAGGCCGAAAAATGTTGTTGTTTTTTTAATCCAGAGATATTTTTTGGGACATGGGGGGGGGGGGGGTGGTATTTGTGATTTTTGAACCTTTTGGATTGGCAATGCCATATCACTTTGAAATGCTTATAATATTGTGTGTAGTAATAGGGTAGTGTCCCTTTAACTTCTCTGTGAACCCTCTGGTGGATCTCCCCATGTTCTATAATTTTGAAGCAACCACAAACCTCTTAGGGCAGCAGTATGTATGCATCTAGACATTGCTTGCATGTTTATATATAATAAACAGAGTTGTTAGGGACCCAGCTGAGCCATGTGGTTTCTCCATACTGCAATTGTTAGGCAAAGTACAATAGACACAATAAATGCCATTGAGGAACACAGTGAAACAGAGAGTGACTGGAGAGGCCTAGTGAAAGTAGAAGTAAAAGGAAACTGAACCCACTGGCCGTGAAAGAGCTCAGAGGGGGGGGAATGATTAAAAATGCCTGGCTGTTTTGGGAAAATGCAATTGTTTGCAGGCTCATTAAAGGACCGGTCCCCTTTATTGAAAGATTGGAAGTGTATATAATGGTTAATAGTTCGGATGGTGAGGAAAAAGGTGGTGGTTGTATTGAGTTTCAGAGGGGCTTACATTTATAACCTGCTGCCTACCCTAAGAGCTCATATTAAACCTACAGACAAAAAATCTGCTGCATGGAGATGTGTGAATCATGGTCAACCCAATCGTGAGTTCCAGCTAAAGAATTCAGTGTTTACAGACAAGAACATGTTTTTCACAGTTTGCAGTATTTACCCAGCTCATGTGAAGTGACAAGAAAACTATTTCTGATTCTGACACACACTTTTTATATGACTACAGTCAAGTCTCTTATGCTGTCTGTGCTTCAGTTTACACTTCTGTAAAATGAGGATACAATTTCTTACTTATCTTTGTAAAACACTATGACATCTACTGCTGGAAGAGCACTATTCACTGACCAAAAACTGTGCCTGCAGACAGTGTCTCGTACCATTCCATTCCATACCATTGTCAAGTGCAAATTATATTTAAACGTCTGAAAACCGAGAAATACAGTTAAGGTACACAGAAGCACCATTGACATCATATATGGATTTTAGAGCACTTGGAAAAATCACCTTTTCAAAAAAGTGAACTTATCTCAACTCTTAACTATCTTGGAACCAGCGCGCCTCCATTATAGAGTGTATGGTGAAAATGTTTTAATATTATCTAGTAAAAATCCCCAAAGTATTGTTCTTGTGTAGCTTATCATTTAGGACAATTTCTAGTTGACAAAATCAGGTTACATTTTATTATGACATAGTTTGGATAAAGCAATGTGCTGACACTTAGATGTGTTTCTTTTTTTCAGGACCTAACAAGATGGGAAGGAGTAAGTCTGCATGGATTTTTCAGCAGTTTAACTCAGAGACGATCAACAGGATATGTATATATATTTATTGTCTTTTTTTAATCTTTACATCATCCTGTTCACATAAATCTCTGTAGCAGCTCAGGTTTGATACAGCCTAGAGTCGGATCCCATGAACTGAACCACATATGCCTTAATCCAACATAGTCCCATAGAATACAGCTCAACATTGGGTTTTAAAATCAATAAATGTGAATTTTGTTTAGAGGACTAATGGTCATTTTTAAAGCCATTTAGATACCTAACTCCCATCGAAAGCAATGGGAGATAGGCAATTTAATACCTTTAAAAACCTAGCCGTAAACTGCTGGTGAACCACAGGGACATATCAAGCTATGGATTTTAGTGCACAAAATCCTACAATTTAATGAAGAAATGCAGTAAGCTTAACAATTGACAGTGTGTTATAATGGTTGATTGCACTGGAACTTATTTCTCAGGACATATGGATTGTAATAAAAATCAGTTACATTTTGTAATTATGCAGTTTAGATAAAACAATGTGCAGGTATTTAAAGAGCTGTTTTTTCTTTTCCAGAACGTCTCATGGAATTAAAGGGTAAGTCTGCCTGGAAATTTCAACAGGTTCACTCTCTTTCTCCTTCTCTCACTCACACACACAGGAGGTGGACAGTGCAAATGTTAACTGTATTTTATGGAATCCTCACATCCTGCCCTCTGAAGTGTGCGGAAGCAGCTTGACTCTGAAGCAGCCTAAGAACCAATCTTGCAAAATCATCCACACTCAGTCCCCAGTTCTCCGTTCTGGTGCACAGTGTGTCCTGGCCTGGAATTGCTGTGGGTGGGAAGGGAGGAAATGGTGACTTAAAGCCATCTTTGTACTTCCTCGTATTCTGGATTCAGTCCCCGACACTGACAACAGCTCTCTCAGAACTGCTGTTACTTACAGTCAGTTGCCCATGTTCCCAGGAATAGCTGGAGTGCAGTCCCTCCCCCTCTTCCCCATGACATAAACCTTTACTTTGAACCAGGGCCAGCCTTACAGGTGAGCGTCATGGACCACCACCCATTGCACTGTGGTCCGGGGTTGACATGGTTAAGAGGAAAGGAGAAGGGCAGCCCTTGGGTGCAAGGCCACAAAAGGAAGCTCGGGTCAATGCATTGGGGGGTAGGTAGTGGGGCTCGGGGGTGATGGGGGAGTGGGGAGCCTGGGGAGGCAGCAGGGGGCAGGGATGATGGTGGGATGGATGGAGAGGTAGCGGAGGCCAGGTGTGATGGGAGGTGAGTTGGGAGCCCAGCGTGGCAACAGGCCCTGGGGGATGCAGAGGCAGTGGGAATCAGGGGCAATGAGGGGTTGGATGGGGGCCAGAGGAGGCAGCAAGCCCAGGGAGGATACAGAGGTGGGAGGCAGTGGAGGCTAGCCGTAATGGGGAGGTGATGGAGGCACTGGAGGCCAAGTGTAATGGGGGCCTAGGGAGGCACTGGGGGCTAGGGGTAATAGAGAGTAGGCGGGGAGCCTGGGGAGGCAGCAAGTGCCAGCGGTGCCAAAATACAAGTTCTTCCAGCGTGACATTTTCACTGACAGCAGCCTGCTTGGGACTGGGGGTGGGGGTGGGGTGCCAGGGGGAGTGTGAACTGCCATGAAACTTCACACTGATCTGCCTTGCCTGGAAAATCCAAATATGCCTGGGGTGTTTCCCAGACCTGAATCCTTCTGTCCAATTTCTGAAGAGTAAGTGAACTTGCACTTTCTTAAAATTAGCCAAAACATAAGTTTTGGCATTTCATATTTATTACACGTTTCATTATTTAGTACATATTGTAGCTGATAAAACCGATTACCAAATTGAACTGTAAAATTAAATAATAAATTATTCTTATTCTTATTTGTGTTATGGTAGGGCCTAGGAGCCCCGGTCATGGACCAGGACCCCACTGTGCCAGGCTCGGTACAAACACAGAACAGTCAATTCCTGCCCCAGAAAGATCACACTCTAATATAAGACAAGAGAGTGATAGAGACGGATGGGGAGCACAATGAGACAACACTGCATAGCATGATGAGCAATGGTCAGAGCTCACCAGCAGCCTGGCTGTTGTCAAACTTTTTGTAGGAAAGAAAAAATATGTTTCCTAAACTCTGTCCCTCCATCTACATCTGACAGATGTCTGATATTAGCTGTGCCTTGAAACAGCAGGAATGAACCATTCATATGACGTAATTCCCACCCAAAAATGCTATCAAGGTAGAGTGAAGGCTGCTGGCAGCTGCCAGTGCTTCCTCATGTGAATACTTGGATCATCAGGCACATTGTTCCAGGGAATGTAAAACCATTTATCTGCTCCGGCTGGCTGCTCCCCACCACCAGGCCTCTGTGGAGAGGATTATGGGTGTGAACTGTAGCGCTCCCCACCCTGCACAAAATCCCTCTGTTCCTTAGTGATTTCTGGAGTCAAGACTCCCCAGCCCCTATAGAAGGTTTTTCAGTTAGACCAGGCTCCCTGTCACAGTCCCCCAGAATCCCACACTGGCCTGAAAGACTTATCAGGTTCTTCAGCCCCCTCATGGCCAGCTCTCTGACAACTTGTTAGAGTGGGATGAGGAGGGTATTAGCAGCAAGCAAAGAGCCCATCCCCTGTTCCATGCCCCACCATTCACCCTTATCGGAGGTTACGCTCCCTCCATAAACAAATGATCAGTGAAAAGGTTCTTCACATGCTAGGACAGCCTTCATGGGGCCTAAGGCTAATCAGGATGCAGCCAGATAAGCAAGAAAGTTTTTCTCCTCTTCTGTTCTCTACCTGTTGGCTTTTTTTTTGCTCCCTGGTCCCAGTGGAAGGTGTGTAAGTAGTGTCGTGTCTCTCCCCATCCCTGTTAACTTTAATTATGAAGGTGACATAGCAACTGCATAGATAAGAATACATCAGGATTTTTCCTTTATGCTCCTTTCTTTTGAGGAAACAGCTCCATACAGAAAAAGAAGACCTAGCTCAAGCTTATAATGAGATATCCCAGTGTTTTACCTGTACTTGATAGCTCATAGCAGGTTGCTTCCAATACTCCCTTCCTTTTCATTTTCCAAATAGCTTGTTCCATATCCGACTCCTACTTCCATAGAAAACCTTAGCTAAACCCTGTAGAGACAAAAATATTCACACACTGAAGTGTTTCCTTCTTTTTGCAGAGGAAGTGAGAAAGAGAAACGGTAAGTCTACACTGATATTTTTAAACATTATACAGTATGTTGTATAAGCCCTATTCTGTTTCATTTCACCACCCATCCCTTTTTTCAGATGGTGCCCTGATACACCAGGATTGTTTCTAAATTTGCAATGGAATAATTGATGAATTATTTGACTGCAAGAAGAGTTAGAAGGCTGTATTTCTCAATCTTTGCATAGGCTCAGACAATAGAGAGGCCACTTTTCATACCATTATCTGAATCCACAGTTCATGAAAGTAAATGAGTTTTACTTGCTTATTTTTTGTTACTAAGACAAACCCAACCATTGTTGGGCTTTAATTTTTGTTATTATTACTTTCCATTTTGACCTGAGTGGTCAGCCAAAGTTTTGGACTCTGGGGATATTCCAGATAGGAATAGAAATTGACAATGGAGTCTGATATTTTCTTTGGTGGTGTCTTGTTTATTTACAAGGAGTGCACAAAGTCCCGCTTCTCTGAATGCAGGAAGAAACAAAAAGAGGAGACAATTCCTTTGTTCACTGTTGCCAGCCTGCCTTTCCATCCAGCACTCTGTTTGGAAAAATGCTTTATTTCAGGACTACTTTTCTGTGCTTCCAGGCTGTCTTTCCTTGGTTTTCTCTCTATGCTTTTGTCTTGCTTATTGTGAATCTCTCTGCCTCTGCTTGTGTTGTCTCTAGCTATGTCTACACTACACTTTTGTTGGTCAGGGGTGTGTTTTTCAGCGCTTTTTAATCCAATCAATGTCCATTCCCGCTCCATGCTGTCTCTATGGCATTGTGCCCAGGCACAATGGTAACTGTCAAGACTGGAAGCCTCTGATTCAGGAGGGATCTATTACTTTCGCATGCCCTAGCTTCACCCTCAGGTATTGCACAGGATGGAGTGTGCTCAGGGGACTTGGAGAAACCTGACACACTGTTTTGGAAAATCTCCCTCAGCAACCAACCAATCCTTGCACCATATTGTGAGCGCACAGCTGAACATTTTTGCCCAAACAAAGTGCATTTGTAGAAAGTTTGACTCTATGTATTTATTTTCCAGATATTTCTGAGGAGGAAAAGGGTGAGTTTCTATTAAGAACTGAAAGGTGGCTTTCAACCTGATAAACAGAGGAGACCAGAAGATTGGGAGATTCTAAATATGATTTCTGATGTGTAGCCATGAAATGTGAATACTAAATATTCAAATTCAGTACCAAATGGGTGGTCCATAGAAAGTGGAGTTCATGGGAAAAGTATTCACCTCTCACATCAGACCCCAGCCCACCACCACAGCTGGCCATGTTCATATATGCATCTATACACGTACATTACATGTAAAGATAGTCAGATACACATAGACTCACAAGAAAGTCCAAGGGCTGAATGAGCCATGGATTCTGTACTCCTCTCAAACTTGTTGCAGGTGTCCCTGAGGACAGGGCTAAGGCACTCCCTCGGTGGGACTGTGAAAGGACAGCTTACATGTCTTTTCATTTTTCCATCCCACGAGTTTCTCTGTAGGAAGTTAAACAGAAGCTACTAACGTAAGGCATTTTTCAATCAGCAGTTCTATGTAACTTGCATTAAACAGTTTTAAAAGAGCTTGTTGAAAATCTCATTTGACAGTTAATGCTGATTTTCAATAAGTTTTGGAGCACTGGGGAAGTTCCAGGAAACTGGGAGAAAGCTAATGTTCTAAGCTTTAAAAATGGTTAACAGGATGCCGCAGGTAAAAGCTCACTTTCCATGAATATTCTTCATTCTTCATTTACATATCAGTGCTCAGGAGAAAGAAATAAAAGTGGTGGAATAATCACAGAAAATTCAACGCAAGGGGAAGGGTTACAGTCACAGTGAATGTGTTTATGAAACAAATAGAAGGTTTGAGAGTAGCTTTGTGCGGTATTTATCCAGATACAGTCAAGATAACTTGGTGGTATTCCTGGATGTGCCAGTGACATTCAGTGCTTTAAAAGTTATTATCATTCCCTGCTAAGACAAAAACGAGAAAGTGTTTAGATTTTCCTTGTTGTTTTATACCTTCTAATTTAGGAGATTTTTTAATTAATACAGTAACTAGATATAGAGAATACACGGTTTTGAGTAAACAAGATGTACACATTTAAATATCACTCACTCTCTCTCTCTCTGTCTCCTTTAGAATCATTGATGGAAAAAATAAGTAAGTTTACCTGTATATTGAAGGAATTTCAGTAAAATACAGATGATTTAGACCACATACATATATTAATTGTATTTTTCAAAACTGCATATATCTTACTACCCTCAGAAAAATAGGAAGAATTTTGCAACCAGATGTGTAGTCACACCCTTGCTGCTAACTGGAGCTCCACTGAATGAGATTCCACATACAAGGAAGGGTGTGTGGATTTGGAGCCTCTTGCAATAAGTGAGCCAGTAGATTTTAGTACAGAACTGCCCAAGAATTCATCAAGGAGACACTGAAGGCTGACATCCATTTTATGATGTAGATAGTCCAAATTCTAATCTGTTTGTCAGGACAGATGTAGTGTCATAGTTTTAGTGGTCCAATACTGCTGTGTTGCTCCTTTCCTGTGTCTGTACTCTCTAGGAAATATAATTCTTCCATAACATACATTGCAAGAATCATACCCCCAAAACATTGTTATCTGCAATGTTAACAGAGAAAATGGAACATTTTCTGAATAATTACAGGTATATTAGTGATAATTACTGTAAATGAACTCAACCAGAACTCTGTGACCTGTACAATATTTGGTGAAGCATACAGCAGGGAAAAAAAAAATCAAACATAAGAAATCATCCCAACTGCCTTCCCCCCTGCACTCCTTCTCCAAGTTCATCCCACCACCCAATACCACCTACTAATTCCTCTTCCCCAGACAAATGCCTGGGAGAAAAGGTGAAGTTTCAGCATGTCTTTAATATCAACAATTCTGGGCTTCGATGGGTGAAAAGGGAAGCAACTGCTGAAGGTGAGGGACCTTCACTGAACATGACCAGTCTCCAGCCCCTTCCTTATTAAATGCAGGCAATTGTTAGCTCAGCATTTCAACTAGTTGCAGCTGCTGGGACATCGCCCTGGGAAAGAGATGATTTCTGAGGTCACTACGTTTCATTGTTCAAACCCAACACATTGATTTACACAGAGATGTTGTTATCAAGATATGGGACTGAAACTAATGGCAGGTCACATTTCCTCTTAAGCACTGGAAACTTTCAGAATTTGATCTGAGCACTGTGGCTCAGGCTCATTCCTACTAACTTCATCTATTTCCAGTTCAATTGGCATAGGAAATGCAGGAGCTTTTGTGTCTGAACAGGCGGCTGCTAAACTGCTCCAGGCTCAGGCCACCATCCCTTCCCTGTACTTGATGATGAAGAGACGGTTACATGCAGACATTGAGTTCAACTGCTCACAAGAGTCCACAATAGAAATGATAGATCTGTGTCCAGTCTGAAAACTATGCACACAGTGAAATAACTGTTTTTATTTGGCAGGGAAACTTGATAAGGAAAAGGGTAAGTTTTCGTTTATATTATTTGGTTACACTCTGGGGTTCAAATGGTGCCCTCCTTTTCATTTGCACTATCTCCGAGACTTCACTCCGGGATTCACTACTGAGTGCAGGACTTTGGCTCAGAGCTCACAACTGTACAGGATCGTGTACTACACTCCATACTGTACCCTGGCCAGCCTATTTGTGCTACATTGCATAGTCAGGTGGTGTTCTGCAGACCCAGGTGCTGCCCACTGACAGGAGGGAGGAGGAGGAGGAGCTGTGAGAGGCACAGAGAGAGGCCTTGGAGGGAAGAAGAGAAGTGCTCATGAGTGGGCAGTATTTTTCCAAGATGGGAGGAGACAGGGAGATGCTGGGTCAAGACAGCATGTTCATGAAGGGAGAGGAGGAAGCAGGGAGAGCCTTGAGCTCTTTCTCTTTCTTCCTTCCTGTCATCCTCAGAGTGCCAATTGCTGCTTCACATACTCAGGAGTCGGACACAGAGCTAAAGCCAAGAGGCGCTTGTGACATACCAGAGTAGAATTCAGACCAATGTGGGGCTGTTTCATAACTGCCCTGCAACCTTGGGTGCCTTATGATGCCACCTGGGCTGCTCACAAACAGCCTTCCAGCATGCAAGCCACACACTGAGTGTCTGTGTGTGCCTGCTGGCTCTCACCATGCTTGTTTATACTGCAGGTTGACCCCAACACACCTCCAGTTCCAGATTTCCCTCCAAAAATGTGTGTCCTGTACTGCTCAACCCTTTCCTGGACAGTACAAATATGTAAAGTCCATTATTCCTGTAAGGGAATAATATGCCAGCTTGTTACCCTAAAATAGAGTTACTCAGACACATCAGCTTAAATACACTGGATTAGATAAAACTGTACATCAAGTTTATTAATTACAGAGGAATAGATTTTAAGTGAGTACAAATAATGAGGCATAATATTTGGAAATAGTTACAAGAAAAATAAAGATAAAACAGTTACTAGTACCTAACTTAGCAAACTATATTAGATTTAAGGAAAAATTCTCTCCAAGTGTTTCCATCAAGGTTACTGACCAAATTGTTCAGGTCAGGAGCTCCCTGAGTCCAATGTTTGTTTTCCTTTGTCTTCTTGCATGCAATGCCAGAGACAGATGGGAGGTTGGTGGGGGAGTGTCTTGGAGTGTTTGCACCTTGTTTTTTTAGTTTCAATCCCACTCTTGAAAAACATTTTTAACTGGTAACTAGCAGACAAAGATTTTATGGGGAAGGATTTTCCCTGATTTTTCCCCCCACCTGTTTGAGCTTCCTTTTTTTCCCCTTCCTGCTTGATGACTCTATTTACTGCTTAAATGAACATTAAGGCAAACACATATTCTTTTGTTTACAACAGACCTGTTTGCTGACTTCTGCTTGGGCAGGGCTGTGGGGGGCACATGTGTTAATAACATCATACAAGAGAATCTTATAACCTTACATAAAATATTGCCGCTCATAGTTGACCAGGACAATATTAACCATGAAATTATGAGTTTTTTCAAATGATACCATACAAGGCCTGCCTTTTATTATTATTACAATAGCGTGTAGGGTATGAATACCGGGGTGTATTCCATCACTGTGCAATGTAAGGGGTGCATGCATCTGCCCTTTGTAGGCTGCTCTATAGTCTGTGCACGCTGAAAACAGTGAGTCCAGCAATAAGGAACACCCCCCTCTCTCCTCCCTGCACACTAACACATTTGAAGGAGACAGGAGCCCATACCAGGGAAAGGGGAGGAGAGTCAGCACTGCTGTTGGCGGTTGAAAGAAGCAGATCTGTGCATGGGGAAAGGCAGGGGCTCATATATCAGGGTTCAGGGCAGGAGTTCACTAGTTGGTTGGTAGGACACTGGGACAAAAGTGTCAAGAGGCAGCAGGTACAACATAGGAAAATGAAGTAACAGGAAAGGGAGGCCAAGGATCAAAGGAAGAGGTTCCTTCACCCCATATCAAAATCTATGAACTTCAGAGTCTCTGAGACTGTGATATCTTTCCTCAGTGGGACACAGGCCATACAAAGTTGCAGACTTGCCCTGAAGCCATCCAGCACCACTGAAGAGCTGGACTGGGTACACCAGAGACCAACACAGATTTATTATGCTCTGTCCCTGACATTCAAAGACTCATATCTGTGTCACGGGGGCCTTTCAAAGGACTATCAGGGGCACTAAAGACTTGAGGCACCCCACTGACTGCATGAGCCTAAGGGGCTTCTGAACCTGCTGTGATTTGCAGGGTCCCTCGACCTCTGTGCTGACTGCTCCATCATCTGCCCCAAATACTCCATATAAATATATGAATCTATGGAAACAGAGAGAGACGACCTCATTTAAGGCTTCAAAATTCAGATCAAGAACTGAATAAGTCCTGGAGTCTGCACTCCCCTCAAACGCTTAGCAGGTTTCTCCCCAGGGCAGGTGAGAACACTTTGGTGCAGCTGTGAGAGGGCAGCTCACATGGTCCCTGCCCATGCTGCACATTTTCTGTGGATCAAAGAATGATTATTCCAACTCCATGGGTGTGGACCCTCATGAGATGGAAATTTACAGAGTGAGACCTCAAATGTTGCTGCATTTCTGTGACTCTATTTCTGGACAGGGGCTGTGAACAGGGACAGGCAGTTAGTAACGGGAAGGATTGGTGGAACTTGACTGGTAGTGAGTCAGGCAATATAATTTCTCACTCTAGGAAACTAAGCCATTATCTCAATTTGGACACTAAAATCAGTTCCTATTTTTTTTTTATTCACTTTTTTTTCTCTTTCAGATGATTTGCTGACTCAAATCGGTAAGTCCACACTGATTTCTCACTCTGGGAAATTATTCTCTTAACTTGAGCGATTGTCTCAACTTGTGCATTAAAATAAGTTCCTGTGTTGAAAAGTTCACTTTTGTCTTTCTCAGATACGCACTGGGTGGAATGGGAAAATCTTCACTGATTTTTGTCTCTTCCATTCACACAGAATAACACCATAAAAGTGATACCATATTTAATTACTAGTAGTCCCTGTGCACTAACTATGGCAAGTGTACACTGTATAACCTATGTTGTCTGGAACAGCACAGCTTCTATAAACCCCTTCAGTCTGTGCCGTGTGACCAAGAACTCCAGTGGGGTTGGTGCTTGGGGGTACGTAGAACATCCGCAGCTGCAGGAGGAGCAGAGGTGGTCAGGGGAGTTGGGAAAAGGTGGAGCTGGGGAGTGCAGAAAATATGTGAGGTGGATGGGCAGAGTTGATGGGGGTGGGATAGCTGTGTGGCTGGGAAGCACAAACAGAATTGATCTGGATACAAAATCGTCTTACTCACGATAAATATATGATAGTTAACAACACTAATTGTCACCCACATGGGTGATGGTGGTGGGAGTCCAGAAACTAGAAGAGAGGCCAGCGAGGGTTTTTTGTTTGTTTGTTTGTTTGTTTTTTGGGGGGTGCGCATTTGTGATTTTTGAACCTTTTGGGTTGGCAATGCCATATTACTTTGATATGCCTATATTATTGTGTGTAGTAATAGGGTAGTGTCCCTTTAAATTCTCTATGAGCCCTCTGGTGATTCTCCCCATGTTCTATAATTTTGAAGCAACCACAAACTACTCAGAGCAGCAGTATGTTTGCATCTAGACATTGCTTGCATGTTTATATTTAATAAACAGAGGTGTTAGGGACCTAGCTGTGCCATGTGGTTTCTCCATACCGCAATTGTTAGGCAAAGAGCAAGAGACACAATAAATGCCCATGAGACTGGGCTCCTAATCCAGGAACACAGTGAAACAGAGTGTGACTGGAGAGGCCTAGTGAAAGTAGAAGTAAAAGCAAACTGGACCCACTGGGCATGAAACTGCTCAGTGTGGGAAAACGATTAAAAGTGCCAGGCGGTTTTGGGAAAATGCAATTGTTTGAAGACTGATTAAAGGTCCCCCTTATTGAAAGATTGGACATGTATATACTGGTTAATGGTTCAGATGGTGAGAAATAGGTGGTGGTTATACTGAGTTTCGGGGGGGCTTAAATTTATAACCTGCTGCCTACCCTAAGATCTCATATTAAACCCACAGACAAAAAATCTGCAGCATGGAAATGTGTGAATAACTTATTTTTTGGTACACTGGAAATTCCAAAAGCTCTTCCCTCTCCCCCCCCCCCCAAATAGTTTTGAGTTAAAAGAATGTTTTTGATTTCTTTGACAAAATCATAATGTTTCTTTTAGATTTTGACCATTTTTAAATGTGGGGGGTTTTATAACAACATTATATTTTTTTTAAATGAAAAGTTGTTTTGAACTGAAAAATTGAAACATTTTCTTTAGAAAATGTCAGAATGAAACATTTAGATTTTGTTCTTCAGAATTTTTTTCATTTTTTTTTCTGACTGAAAAACTTCAGTAAAACTGACGAATTCATGAAATATTTCAGTGTTGTTGAATCTGCATATTTGGCCAAAACATGATCTGGCAGAAAAAATTTGCCCAGCCCTATTGCTGAGATTGTGGAAATTCCACTAAATCACCTATCCCCAAAGCCACTGGTGATTACAGAGCACGTCTGTTTTTATAAATGGAATCTAAACAAAAATGAAGCCATTCCTGAAAATGGTTTTAGTAAAGGGAAATCATGCCTCACCAATCTACTAGAATTCTTTGAGAGGGTCAACAAGCATGTGGACCAAGGGAATCCAGTGGATATAGTGTACTTAGATTTTCAGAAGGCTTTTCACAAGACCCCTTACCAAAGGCTCTTACTCAAAGTAAGCTGCCATGGGATGAAAGGGAAGGTAATCTCCTGGATCAGTAACTGGTTAAAATATAGAAAATAAAGGGTAGGTATAAATGATCAGTTTTCAGAATGGAGAGAGATAAATAGTGGTGTCCCCCAAGGGTCTGTTCTGGGACCAGTCCTGTTCAACATATTCATAAATGATCTGGAAAAAGGGATAAACAGTGAGGTCGGAAAATATGCAGATGATACAAAATTACTAAAGATAGTTAAGACCCAGGCAGACTGTGAGGAGCTACAAAAGGATGCCTCAAAACTGGGTGACTGGGCAACAAAATGGCAGATGAAATTTAATGTTGATAAATTCAAAGTAATACAAATTGGAAAGCATAATCCCAATTATGCATATAAAATAATGTGTTCTAAATTAGCTGTTACCACTCAAGAAAGAGATCTTGGAGTCATTGTGGATAGTTCTCTGAAAACATCCACTCAATGTTCAGTGGCAGTCAAAAAAGGGAACAGAATGCTGAGAATAATTAAGAAAGGGATTGAAAATAGAACAGAACATATCATGTTGCCTCTATATAAATCCACGGTACCCCCACATCTTGAATACTTTGTGTAGATGTGGTTGCCCGATCTCAAAAAAGATATATTGGAATTGGAAAAGGTTCAGAAAAGGGCAACAAAAATGAGTAGGAGTATGGAACGGCTTCTGTATGAGGAGAGATTAATAAGACTGGGACTTTTCAGCTTGGAAAAGAGACAGCTAAGGGGAGATATGATTGAGTTCTGTAAAATCATGACTGGTGTAGAGAAAGTAGATAAAGAAGTGTTGTTTACTACTTCTCATAACACAAGAACTAGGGGTCACAAAATGAAATAAAAAGGCAGCAGGTTTAAAACAAATAAAAGGAAGTATTTTTTCACACAACACACAGTCAACCTGTGGAACTCCTTGCCAGAGGATGTTGTGAAGGCCAAGACCATAACAGGGTTCAAAAAAGAACTAGATACATTCATGGAGGATAAGTCCATCAGTGGCTGTTAGCCAGGATGGGCAGGAATTGCCAGAAGCTGGGAATGAGCAACAGGGATTGGATCACTTGATGATTCCCTGTTCTGTTCATTCCCTCTGGGGCACCTGACACTGGCCACTGTTGGAAGACAGGATACTGGGCTAGATAGACATTTGGTCTGACCCAGTAGGGCCATTCTTATGTTCTTATGTCTGTGTTTTGTTTGTTTGTCTAGACTTAAAAAAATGGAAATCAGGTAAGTTTGCATTGGCTTTTCTACAGTTACAAGCAAAAGTTCTGTTATGCAACAAAAATAGTCCCAAATGTTTTTGATTTTGCTTGTACTTGAGTCTCTCCCACTACACTGTCTTGCTTAGTAGTTTTATTTTCTACTAATTTCTTGAAAATGCCATTGAACAATCCACCAAATCTGGAAAAGTATGCACACACTGAAAATATTTTTTTATTGTGCAGATACACAGAAAATGAAAATGGGTAAATTTTAATTCCTGTTTGAACAGTTACATTGAGAGGGCCACAGTCTACCCTCAGACTCACGTGTGCTTCAATGTAACTGAGGGTAGAAACTGAACTACAGAGGTTCAACAACAATGAGCCATGTGGGATTTCATCTCACCTGTGCTCCCCCCAAAAACAGTGTATTACTCAGAAGTGTTTTCAGTGAAACACACAGTGCAGTGATTAATGAGTGAATTGTTTCACAAGCTGAAGTTAATTTGAAGGGTTTATTAACGTTATAGTTGAGAGATTGCATTCTGATTTTTTTCTAAGATGAGTAAATGAAAATGTTGCTGGTAAGAAGGAAAGAAATACCCCTAAATTTGCTGAGTATGTCTGTTCCTGCCATCAGCTAGTGTTATCAGAATTTGGTTAAAACCTGATCAGGTTTTGCCCCCCTCCCCATTGGTTGGGTAACACTTGCACGCCTGGTAGTGGTGGAAGCCTGCAGCATGTCTGAAACTGATTGCAATTTTATTAGACAGTGGGATTTTGGTGTCCCTGTGGCAGGGAGATGGGGGGAGGGGGAGTCAGTGTCTGAGGTGCATTTTACACTTGTATTTCATGGTGAGAGATTCTGCAGCATTTCCAATTAGAGGAACTGGAACAGACCATGAATCAAGCAGGAGGGGAGAATACAAGGGCTAAGCAATGGGGGCCGTGCATGTGCAGCAATATTTCATCCTGGGAATTGCATCTCAGTTGAAAGCAATGGTTGTGAGAAAACTGTAAAGATGATTTGGTGATTTTTCTTTCAGACCCTGTCAAAGAAGTGGAGAGTAAGTTTCCATTGCTTTCTGAACATTGACACTGTCATAACTATAAAGGGAAGGGTAATAGCTGTCCTGTGTACAGTACTATAAAACCCCTCCTGGCCAGAGACTCCAAAATCCTTTTCCCTGTAAAGGGTTAAGAAGCTCAGGTAACCTGGCTGGCATCTGACCTGAAGGACCAATAAGGGGACAAGATACTTTCAAATCTTGGGGGGGGGGAGGTTTTTGTTTGTGTTCTTTGTTTGGGAGTTGTTCGTTCTTGGGACTGAGAGGGACCAGACATCAATCCAGGTTCTCCACATCTTTCTAAACAAGTCTCTCCTATTTCAAACTTGTAAGTAAATAGCCAGGCAAGGCGTGTTAGTTTTCCTTTGTTTTCTCAACTTGTAAATGTACCTTTTACCAGAGTGTTTATCTTTGTTTGCTGTACTTTGAACCTAAGACTAGAGAGGAGTCCTCTGAGCTCTTTAAGTTTGATTACCCTGTAAGGTTAATTTCCATACTGATTTTACAGAGATGATTTTTACCTTTTTCTTTAATTAAAAACCTTCTTTTTAAGAACCTGATTGATCTTTCCTTGTTCAAGATCTAAGGGGTTTGGATCTTGAGTCACCAGGAGTTGGTGGGAGGAAGGAGGGGAATGGTTAATTTCTCCTTGTTTTAAGATCCAAGGGGTTTGGATCTTGATTCACCAGGAGTTGGTGAGAGGAAGGAGGGGAATGGTTAATTTCTCCTTGTTTTAAGATCCAAGGGGTTTGGATCTTGATTCACCAGGAGTTGGTGAGAGGAAGGAGGGGAATGGTTAATTTCTCCTTGTTTTAAGATCCAAGGGGTTTGGATCTTGATTCACCAGGAGTTGGTGAGAGGAAGGAGGGGAATGGTTAATTTCTCCTTGTTTTAAGATCCAAGGGGTTTGGATCTTGATTCACCAGGAGTTGGTGAGAGGAAGGAGGGGAATGGTTAATTTCTCCTTGTTTTAAGATCCAAGGGGTTTGGATCTTGATTCACCAGGAGTTGGTGAGAGGAAGGAGGGGAATGGTTAATTTCTCCTTGTTTTAAGATCCAAGGGGTTTGGATCTTGATTCACCAGGAGTTGGTGAGAGGAAGGAGGGGAATGGTTAATTTCCCCTTGTTTTAAGATCCTAGGGGTTTGGATCTGTTTTCACCAGGGAATGGGTGAAGGTTTTTCAAGGCTTCCCAGGAAGGGAATCCATTGAAATGGTGGCAGCCGAACCAGAGCTAAGCTGGTAGTTAAGCTTAGAAGTTTTTCATGCAGGCCCCTACATTTGTACCCTAAAGTTCAAAGTGGGGATCCAGCCTTGACAGACACCAAACAGAATAACACTCTAGGAGTGATCCTGTGTAGTTACTTTCAGATGTCACTACTCAACATGCAGCAAGAGCCATTTGTTACCTGCTGGGTTTTCTTTCCATCCTGATTAGTTCACCCATAGTCAATCAGGAAGGTGCATGAACTCCGGGATAATTATCCTGGCTGCACAGCCAGCTCTTACAGCCAATGGTATAAGGGTTTTGTTGAGAGCAAGAGTGTGCACTGAGGGAATGGCAGAGCTCACCTATGCTCCAGCCCTAGAGGGCCCCTCACCAGCTGATGTAGGTTAGAGCAGCAATGGCTCTGAGCTAATACTGTGTACATTTTGACACATCACATTTGATAAACTCTGTCATGTGTTGGGTCTCAGGTAGAGGTGGTTCCAAATGGCATTTTTTCCATAGAAAATGTCATCTCTATAGACTACATCTCCTCTGATGAACCATGGTCAACCATCTTGGTAAGCGGAGCCTGTGCATCGTGGTCTCACTGGCCATGGTGCATCTTGGTATATATAGTTCATCTGGGAAACCCGGACCATATAAGAAAACAGGGACATGAAGTAACCGAATCACAGCTCCCACCAATTTTCCTCCGAAGTATTTCACTTTTCAGTTAAAACTAAATATGTTTTGTTTGTTTGTTTTATGACAAATCAATGTTTTCTGTGTTAAGCAGATACTCTTTGCAAAAAGAATAAATAATTTTGTTGGAAAGCCAATCTTTCACTGAAAGCCAGTTTCAAGAGAGAATTTTTGATCAACACTAATTTCAGTCTCTGGTTTCTAACTGATGCTTCCAAAATGTGTTGGATTTCAGGAAATTGGGATGTGCATCCACCATCTATTTTGCCCCTTTCAGAACCTCCCAAGGACAATCATTTTATTCTGTAGCATACATTTGAAAATAACAATGTGTAAAAATCTAAACATTTGGATGTTTATTCTTTTTCAGAAACGTCTGAGATCATTGACAGTAAGTCTGCTTTGATGTCATACCATTTTCTCTAACAGATGATTTTATCATTATGTCTTCCTTTTCCTGGGATAGTCTCCTTGGTCCTGCAGGGAGAGACAGTCCCATCCATGAGGTGCTTTCAGCCTGGCAGAAGAGAATTAGATGTACTGTATAGAGGACAATGTGTTGCACTTCCCCACCAGGTTGGCAACCTAGGGCTTGTCTGGATGAATAGTTAGTGCATAACAAGTTGGGGTATAAATAGATAGTGCATTAGCTGTCCATGTGGACCCTGCTGGCACACACTAATGATTCCGTAATGTGCTTTGATGTGCTCTGCTTTGAAGCAGGAGCAGTTCAGTGTCCACTAGGGAACTGTTAGTGTGCGGCAGCAGGGTGTACACAGACATTTAATACATGGCCGGCTATTGCACTGTGAATTTACATCCCAGCTTGCTGTGCACTAACTGTTCACCTAGACAGAACAACCAGTACATGACTGAGCATGGGTCTTCCTTCCTTCCTTCCTTCCTTCCTTCCCACCTGCATTGCATCACCAGAGAGGGCCAAGTACATGAGTCAGCCCTTTCTCCTTCCATGGTCCCTTGGTTCTTCAAGACCTGCAGGTGTCACAAATGGGAGGGCAGTTCGGGGGTCACATTATTAGGGGCTTCTACAACCCCCACCCTTCCCTGTGATATTTCGTGTTTGAGGGTGGGAGGGGCATTAGTGGAAGTAAGGGACTGTTTATGGAGGTGGGGATGGCTTAGGGGGATGGTCAGGGAGGGTAAGAGGGGAGTCTCAACCAGCTCTAGCTCTGGTGTACACTACAGACTGACCTTGGTATTACTACGTTGCTCAGGTGAGCAGTTGCTTTAGGCAGCAGTGACCAGGATATGGTCGAGTTCAGGATCCTGCCAAGAGGAAGAAAGGAGAGTAGCAAAATGCAGACCCTGGACTTGAGAAAAGCAGATTTAGGCTACCTTAGGGAACTGATGGGCAGGATCCCCTGGGCGGCTAATATGAGGGGGGGAGGAATCCAGGAAAGTTGGCAGTATTTTAAAGAAGCCTTATTGAGGGCGCAGGAACAAACCATACCGATGTGCAGAAAGAATAGTAAATATGGCAGGTGACCAGTGTGGCTTAAAAGTGAAATCTTCGTTGAGCTTAAACTCAAAAAGGAAGCTTACAAGAAGTGGAAATTTGGACAGATGACTAGGGAGGAGTATAAAAATATTGCTATAGCAGGCAGGGGTATAATCAGGAAGGCAGAATTGGAGCAAGCACCTCAGCAAGTATTTGCAATGACACCTGCAGCCTCTTGAAAACTGAGTAGGGTTTATTAGTCAACTGCAACACAACAACAGGAAGTTGGTAGGTTAGCATAGAGATGCAAAATTAAGACATCATCCAAATTGGCCAACCTCCCTTGAACCATGCTGCTAAAGAAACCATCTTGGTTTCCTCATTGTATCTCTGCCCTGTTGTCTCCCAGTCCCAGATGAGCTCCTGTGTCTCTCTAAAGGCCAGGCTTTATGCTCACTTCCTGTCACCTCTTGGTCCATAGTCCCCCTCTGCAAAGTCATGCTGAGCTCACACTTTCCACCTGCTGGAGTTTCCAGTTGTCAGGTGCCACGTATTGAATCATTGGGGTTCCCCTTGTCTTCCCAGATCCTCCATTGATATTAATCAGTTTCAGCCAGTCCTCATTGGCCTGTTCATATCACCCCAGACAGTTACAAGAAACACACACCTCATGTCTCCTGCTCTGCCCCAGGAGCTGCATGTTAACTCTTCCTTCACTCACTGGGTAGCAATCCCAAGTCAAATGATTCACTTCCACACATGTCAGTCATGAAAATATTACAGAAAATTGTCACTCATCACAACTAATGGGCAGAATGGCTCCAGACCTCCTCAGGATGTGGCAAAAGAGATCCTCTTCCTTCATTTTCTCCCCCCTATGTCCCCTATCCTGCAATGAGATCTGTGCTGTCGACCTTCTCACTTGTGCAGACTTCCACTGCCATCAGCTGGACTCTGCAGGGTTACAGGTCTCACACACGTAGAACCAACTGCAGACTCAGGACCAAAACTGCCTCCCAGTGCTCTAGAGGACCACGCACAGGGCTGTGAGATGGGAGGACCTGCAGATAGTGAGTTCCTGATGTAGGTGGTGGAATGATCTGGAGCTAGTTGGGCCACCTCTAAATCTAGTCAATGTCATGCTTCTGGCCCATGCCTGTGCATCACCAGAATGAGTAAAAAGAATAAAGGGAAAAGGTGGGTGAGGTAGTAACTTTTATGGACCAATCTCTATTGGGGAAAGAAACAAGCTTTTGAGCTTACACAGAGCTTTTTCTCAGGTCTGGGAAAACTACCCCGAGTGTCACAGCTAAATACAAGGTGTAACAAATTGTTTAGCATAAATGGTTAATACACACTGAAGGAGACCATTCAAAGTGAAATGGCCCATTCACATTTCTTCAGTTGATAAAAAGGGATCTTATTAGGTTACAGATTCTTGTAATAAGTCATAAATCCAGTGTCTTTATTAAGACCAGGACTTTGAGTGGCTAGCAAAGTTATGAATTTAAGCTCCCAGGCTCATCTTTTGAAAGTGTTGTGCAGGTTTCCTTTGAGGATGAGCACTGAGAGGTCAGATATGGAGGGACTGTTGAATAAAAAGTGTTCATCCACCAGTGGTAACTTGTCTTATTCTTTATCATTTTCCTGTGTGAATTCATTTGAGAATGTAGTGATTGTCTGGTTTCACCCACACAGTTGTTGAGGCATTTAGTGCACCGAATGATGTACACCACATGTTGTGATAGGCATGCAATTAATCTTGCTCACTCCATATCTGACCTCTCAGTCCCCAAGGAGAGGCATAATATTCACAAACCCAAAATAAATTAAAATGATGTCAATATTAAAAAGTTATTTTTGCTTTGCAGATGAACTCCAGAAAAAAGTGGGTAAGTTTTGCATTCACTTTTCTAATGTAAATGTCAATTCAGTTCCATGCTCAAAAAAAGAGAGATTAATAGAAATTATGTTCTCACAGTTGCAAGCACAAGAAGTGAATGATTCTTCTTGTTAGAATATTATTTTTTTTAAATTTGCTAGGATAGACAGATCAGTGTTCCAGCCCTATTCCTTCTCTCACTGGGTGAAAAATTTCCCCTGTGGAATGGGTTACTCATCACTTATATCCCAGCAAGCACTTCAAAATAGGGCAAAGGTGTGTACCTTCCTTGTGCTGCACTAAACTAATAGATTTAGAAAACCTGACCTATGAGGAAAGGTTTTAAAATTGGGCAGGTTTAATTATGAGAAAAGACGCCTGATGGGGGACCTCATAACAATCTTTAAATATATTGTAAGTTCTTATAAGGAGGAAAATCTATTGTTCTCCCTGTCCACTGAAGGTAGAAGAAATGGGCTTACTCAGCAGCAAGGAATATTCAGGTTTCCTCTCGAATACTGCATACAGATGTGGTCTCCTCATCTAAAAAAAGATATACTGGCACTAGAAAAGGTTCAGAAAAGGGCAACTAAAATGATAAGGGGTTTGGAACGGGTCCCATATGAGGAGAGATTAAAGAGGCTAGGACTCTTCAGCTTGGAAAAGAATAGACTAAGGGGGGATATGATAGAGGTATATAAAATCATGAGTGATGTGGAGAAAGTGGATAAGGAAAAGTTATTTACTTATTCCCATAATACAAGAACTAGGGGTCACCAAATGAAATTAATAGGCAGCAGGTTTAAAACAAATACAAGGAAGTTCTTCTTCACGCAGCGCACAGTCAACTTGTGGAACTCCTTACCTGAGGAGGTTGTGAAGGCTAGGACTATAACAGCGTTTAAAAGAGAACTGGATAAATTCATGGTGGTTAAGTCCATTAATGGCTATTAGCCAGGATGGGTAAGGAATGGTGTCCCTAGCCTCTGTTTGTCAGAGGATGGAGATGGATGGCAGGAGAGAGATCACTTGATCATTGCCTGTTGGTCCACTCCCTCTGGGGCACCTGGCATTGGCCACTGTCAGTAGACAGGATACTGGGCTAGATGGACCTTTGGTCTGACCCGGTACAGCCGTTCTTAAGTTCTTATGTTTATGTCTTAGGAGAAATTTTCTAACTACAAGGCTAGTTAAGCTCTGGAGTAGGCTTCCAAGGGAAGTTGTGGCATTCCCATCATTGGAGGTTTTTAAGAATAGATTGGACAAGCAGTTGTTAGGGATGCTGTAGGTTTACTTGGCCCTGTCTCAGCTCCAGGGAGCTGGACTAGATGATCTCTTGAGGTCCCTTTAAGCCCTACAATTCTATGATTCAATGGTAAAACGTGGCATTAGAATGGCCTGTTATGTGACAGAGTCCTACTTACAGGAGCACTAAGACCTCTTGGGATCTGCAGAAATTCCAGTTTATGCACCTGTTGGTTTTTTATAAGATAAGATCCAAAAGGTTGAGGGCTGAAATCTGCAATCTGAAATTGCAGCATGTCAATATTCATTCCTTACTGATGAGCATTGTACAGCCTTGTTCTGGAGAAGCCTGCTCTAGATTTAGCCAAATTCTTTACTGTGGAAAATCATACACTGAGTATGCAGAGTGGGCTATTCTGTTAAAAGAGATGCCCTGCTTTTTGGGACTAGTTTAGCTTTTAAGTGCACTAACTATAGTCAGTGATTTACAGGATCTGTGCTATTCCACAGCCTGCATACAGTCTCCTGGGAACACCCCTTTAATGTGGCAGACCCCCACGGGACTATTTCACAAGGGCAGGCCACACGGCTTCAGAACCTCCAAGACTGAACCTTCAGGCTCCAGAACTCCTATTTCACATCGGGAGTTCTGACCACCAAGTTCAACTAAGATGGACTCCATCAGCAACTCAGCAAGTATTTGCAGTGACACCTGAAGCCTCTTCAAAACTGAGTAGGGTTTATTAGTCAACTGCAACACAACAACAGGAAGTTGGTAGGTTAGCATAGAGATGCAAAGGTTAAGACATCATCAAAACGACCAAGCCAGGGCCCCCTTGAACCATGCTTCTGTAGTAGCCATCTTGGTTTCCACTCTGTATCTTTGTCCTGTTGTCTCCCAGTCCCAGATGAGCTCCTGTGTCTCTCTGAAGGCCAGGTCTTATCCTCACCTACTGTCACTTCTTGGTCCCTAGTCCTCCACTGCAAAGCCATGCGGAGTTCGCACGTTCCACCTGCTGGAGTTTCCAGTTGTTAGGTGCCAGCTATTGAATCATTGGGGTTCCCCTTGTCTTCCCGGATCCTCCATTGATATGGATCAGTTTCAGCCTGTCCTCAGTGACCCGTTCATACCACCCCAGACAGTTACATGAAACACACACCTCATCTCTCCTGCTCTACCCCAGGAGCAGCATGTTAACTATTCTGCACCAACTGGGTAGCAAACCCAAGTCAAATGAGTCACTTCCACACGTGTCTGTCATGTAAATATTACAGAAAATCCTCACATTTGTCACATCTACTGGGCAGAATGTCTCCAGACTCCTCAGGATGTGGCAAAAGAGATCCTCTTCCTTCATTTTCTCCCCCTATGTCCCCTATCCTGCAATGAGATCTGTGCTGTCGACCTTCTCACTTGTGCAGACTTCCACTGCCATCAGCTGGACTCTGCAGGGTTACAGGTCTCACCCACGTAGAACCAACTGCAGACTCAGGACCAAAACTGCCTCCCAGTGCTCTAGAGGACCACGCACAGGGCTGTGAGATGGGAGGACCTGCAGATAGTGAGTTCCTGATGTAGGTGGTGGAATGATCTGGAGCTAGTTGGGCCACCTCTAAATCTAGTCAATGTCATGCTTCTGGCCCATGCCTGTGCATCACCAGAATGAGTAAAAAGAATAAAGGGAAAAGGTGGGTGAGGTAGTAACTTTTATGGACCAATCTCTATTGGGGAAAGAAACAAGCTTTTGAGCTTACACAGAGCTTTTTCTCAGGTCTGGGAAAACTACCCCGAGTGTCACAGCTAAATACAAGGTGTAACAAATTGTTTAGCATTAGTGGTTAATACACACTGAAGGAGACCATTCAAAGTGAAATGGCCCATTCACATTTCTTCAGTTGATAAAAAGGGATCTTATTAGGTTACAGATTCTTGTAATAAGTCATAAATCCAGTGTCTTTATTAAGACCAGGACTTTGAGTGGCTAGCAAAGTTATGAATTTAAGCTCCCAGGCTCATCTTTTGAAAGTGTTGTGCAGGTTTCCTTTGAGGATGAGCACTGAGAGGTCAGATATGGAGGGACTGTTGAATAAAAAGTGTTCATCCACCAGTGGTAACTTGTCTTATTCTTTATCATTTTCCTGTGTGAATTCATTTGAGAATGTAGTGATTGTCTGGTTTCACCCACACAGTTGTTGAGGCATTTAGTGCACCGAATGATGTACACCACATGTTGTGATAGGCATGCAATTAATCTTGCTCACTCCATATCTGACCTCTCAGTCCCCAAGGAGAGGCATAATATTCATTAACCCAAAATACATTAAAATAATATCAATAATAAAAGTTTTTTTCTGCTTTCCAGATGAACTCCAGATAGAAGTGGGTAAGTTTTGCATTTATTTTTCAAATATAAATGTCAATTCAGTTCCATGCTCCAAAAAAAAAAAAGACATGTAAATAGAAATTACATTCTCACAGTTACAAACACAGGAAGTGAATGGTTTTTCTTGTTAGAATATTATTTTTTTTAAATTTGCTAGGATAGACAGATCAGTGCTACAGCCCTATTCCTTCTCTCATTGGGTGAAAAATTTCCCCTGTGGAATGGGTTATTCATCACTTAAATCCCAGCTAGCCCTTCAAAATAGGGCATTGGTGTGTACCTTGTGCTGCACAGGTCTCGTTCTTCTCTCTGTCCAGGGATGAATTTCACCCTAAATAAATCATAACGTATGTGAATATAGGCGTAATGAGGTTCTGACAATTTGTCATCAATTATATGATTTGTAATTTGCCATTGACTTTAATAATGAAAGTAACAGCCCACCCTTTGAGATAGTGAATGTTTGTGGGCATCCTGCTGACAAAATATAGACTAGTACTCTTTTGGTGGGATTTTTGTGTGTTTGTTTGTTTTGGTTTTCTACATCTCTCAGTTATCTCCTTTCCACCCTGCTTTGTGTCTGGGGATGGCAAAACACGCACTCCTGGAATAGACTAATGGAATATAAGGGTTGGAAGAGAGCTCAGGAGGTCATCTAGTCCTATCCCCTGCTCAAAGCAGGACCAACACCAACTAAATCACCCCAGCCAGGGCTTTGTCACGCCGGGCCTTATAAACCTCTAAGGATGGAGATTTCACCACCTCCCTGTGTAACCCATTCCAATGCTTCACCACCCCCATAGTGAAATAGTGTTTCCTAATATCCAACCTAGACCTCCCTCACTGCAACTTGAGTCTATTGCTTCTTGTTCTGTCATCTACCACCACTCAGAATTGCCTAGCTGCATCCTCTTTGGAACCCCCCTTCAGGTAGTTGAAGGTTGCTATCAAATTCCCCCTCACTCTTCTCTTCTGCAGACTAAACAAGCCCAGTTCCCTCAGCCTCTCCTCGTAAGTCATGTGCCCCAGCCCCCTAATCATTTTTTGCCCTCTGCTGGACTCTCTCCAATTTGTCCACATCCCTTCTGTAGCGCGGGGACCAAAACCGGACGCAATGCTCCATGTGTGGCCTCACCAGTGCCGAATAGAGGGGAATAATCACTTCCCTCGATCTGCTGCCAATGCTCCTACTAATACAGCCCAATATGCCATTGGCCTTCTTGGCAACAAGGGTACACTGCTGACTGATATCCAGCTTCTTGACCATTGTAATACCCAGGTCCTTTTCTGCAGAACTGCTGCTTAGACAGTCTGTCCTCAGCCTGTAGCAGTGTATGGGATTCCTGGCAGGCTTCATGGGTGTTGGAGCCCCTGCAAGCCCTGTCACCCTGGCCAGGGCTCACTGTTAGAAGTATAGGAGCAAAAATATTTTTCCTAATAATTTTTGGGAGTTGTTAAAAAGAAATGTGTGTGAGTATTTGTGAACCCATTACACACATACACATACTCACAAATGACTGTAAGAAGAGATGACTATCAAAGCAGAAAAAAAAGTAACGTTGAATTGGTTGTCCTTCAGTACAATTCTGTTAAACTGACTGGTAAAACATATATAAAGAGCTGTGCAGGGCTCACTGTTAGAAGTATAGGAGCAAAAATATTTTTCCTAATAATTTTTTAATTAATCCTATTTGTTGTGTTTGGACTCCAGAAAGAGGCAGTGTGTAGCATCCCTAAAGCCATGACAATGCTCGAGTTTTCCTTTATTGCAGGGTCAGGATTTATTGGTGATTTTTACATTAGAGGGATGAGTCTGGTTCGGACTCCTGCAGTGGAGTTGCTGAGGGGTGTCAGATTAGAAGCTTTTCAGGAGAGGCGTAATATCTGCTAGAACAACAAGGAGTCCAGTGACATCTTAAAGATTAACAGATTTATTTGGGCATAAGCTTTCATGGGTAAAAAACCCACTTCTTCAGATGCATGGAGTGAAGCATATGAAGAAGTGAGTTTTTTACCCATGAAAGCTTATGCCCAAATAAATCTGTTAGTCTTTAAGGTGCCATCAGACTCCTCCTTGTTTTTGTGGATACAGACTAACACCCTTCTAATATCTGCTGGCTAACCCAACTGAAATTCACAAGGTGTGTCAATTAAGAAATTCTTTTTTTCTTTGCAAATGAACTCAAAGTAGAACTGAGTACGTGTGCATTGATTCTTTGAATATAAAAGTCAATTCAGTTCCATGGTGGAAAAGAGATGCAAATAGAAATGAAGTTCTCACAGTTAGAAATACCAGAACTGAAGGATCTTGGTTGTTGTTAGGGCATATATGAGTATCTTGTGCTGCGTAATCCTAGCACTTGCTTGCTGTCCAGAGATGAATTTCATCACAAATCAGTCCTTACATGTCTTTGAAAGGAGTTAGTCCCTGACACTTTGTCCAGGGCCAGCTCCAAGTTTTTGCTGCTCCAAGCAAAAAAAATTTCCCATGCCCCCCCGCCCCCGCCCCAACTCCGCCCCTTCAGCGCCCCATTCCAACCCCTTCCCCAAATCCCCGGCCCCGTCTCCTCCCCGGCGCGCCGCATTTACCCTCCTACTCCCCCCTCCAAGCCTGGGAGGGAGGGGGAGAAGCGGAGCGGCGCGCTCGGGGGAGGAGGTGGAGGTGAGTTGGGGGGGAGCGGTTCCTCTGCCCCCCCCCCCCCAGGGTTACTTTCCTGTGGCCCTCCCCATGCCCCACACCGCCGCAGCTCACCTTCACTCAGGGCCGGCTCCCGGCTTTTTGCGCCTCAAGCAAAAAAAAAAAGGGGGGCGGAGTGCCGCCCCTTGGAAAGTGCAGCCCCAAGCACATGCTTGGAGGGCTGGTGCCTAGAGCTGGCCCTGACTGTGTCTCCAATGATGCGATCTGGAATTTGCCAGTGACATCAACAATGGCAGTAGAATCACACCCTTTGGGATAGTGAATGTGTGTGGGTGTCCCACACTCAAAATATGAACTGTCTATTACCCTTGCTGATTTTTTGGTATACCTGCCAATTGTGTCTTCTCCATCACCACCCTCCTGCCCCCTCAAGGGCTGGGGAGGGCAAGACAGACACTCGTACCAATCTGAAGGGTGTAGGAGCCCCTCTAAAGCCTGCTACACTGGCCAGGCCTGAGGGTTGCACCTGCATGTCTTTGGGAGCTGGTAGAGAGAGAATCTCTTCACTTCTACTCCTGACCTAAGGGGCTTGGTGGAGCTAGAGAGGGGAGAGGAGTAGCAGAGCCAACATGGATGTCACCCTCCTAGCCGGCACAGTGATGAAAGGGCTGAGGACTTCAGGAGCACTCCTGCCTTTTTCGTACAGGGAGATGGGAAGGGGAAAGGCTTCTTCATTTGCTGAGGAAAGAGCCTGTCTCTCAGTATGTGCAGCAGCTCTGACTGGCTGCAAGCCAAAGGAGTTGAGCTAGTAGTCAATCAGAGTGGGGTTACCCTACAGAAACATCTGAAAACCTATGGCGTATGGGGAAATCCCATAGACTTGGCAAATTAGGGGCCATCTGAAATCCCACAGAGCTGGCAGGTCTAAGTCAATTACACTTTGAAGGGTGTCACCCAGTTGAAATATCAGTAAGTACAGGTACATCATTATCACACAAAAATCTGATTACTTTGGTGATCTTTGTGCAATGATATTTTTTATGTCTCATCCACTCTTCCCCTCACCACCCTTAAACTCACTCCCCTCTAGGTTATTTGAAGGGAGCAGGGCTTTCTCTTGTGTTCCTATTCTATCTCCCTTCTTGCTGCAGCCCATTTTCTTATAGCAGGGAAGCCAGCAGCTCCAGGGAGAGACAATGCAGCTCTCCACACTGCAAGCCTCACCAAACCTATTTCCTAGTGATCTGCTGTCTCTGTCTGAAGCTGAGGAGTGAGTGAATCATGGAACAGACCTGGTGACTCCACAAGAGCCACAATTGGTACCCAAAACAGTACAATAACCAGTGTGTGTATGTACCATTAGCTTTCTTTACTTTCTCTTTTCTGCACAAGTAAATCATTCTGTATTGTGTGTGACATCCTCAGTTATCCTCAACCTGTGGCATTTCTGCTACCCAAAAGGTGGAAAATCAGCAGTATGTGCCTCTTTAAATTCAATGTCTGTTGTTTCTCACTTTGATTTCAGAGTGGAGAAGAACTCGCACCTATGCAGGTAACAGAATACACATCTCTCCTGGTAATCAGAAAACATATTCATACTTTAACAAAATAGAAACAGAACATATCGCTATCACGGAGATGAAATCTGAGGCCCTACTTCATTTCATCTCAGACCTTTCTCATTCAGTTCCTTCAACCAGTGTAACTTATATCAGAATCTGGCAATATATATTACACAATATATTTGAGTATCAATAAGATAAACATTCCAGGACCCCTCCCATTTCTCAGTACAGTTCAATCAAATATCACATCTCTAAAATATGTCACTAACCACATTGCCAGAATGGAACAAAACCCGATATCAATGGGAGTTTTGCCTGAGTAAGGACAGCAGGAATTGGCACAAAAGTCATATCTCCCAAGTTTCAGTTTATGCTTTCATGAGACAAAGTTTTCTTGAATCCAAATCTCTCTTTGCAGATAACATCACTCTTGATGCAGGCACAGCCCACCCCAACCTCTCAATTGCTGGGGATCATAAGAGTTTAAAACACGAAGCCCAACCTCAGAAAGTTCCACCAAATCCAGAGAGGTTCGATTCAACTGTCTGTGTGTTGGCCTCTGAAGGATTCTCCTCTGGAAAGCACTACTGGGAGGTGGATGTTGTGAGCAGCTCTGACTGGGACCTGGGAGTGGCCAGAAAATCCATAGAGAGAAAAGGAAAACTTTCCCTGTCCCCTAAAGATGGATTCTGGGCTCTGGGTTTCAGTGGGAGAGATTATTGGGCAAAAACAGATCCATGGACCCGGGTCATGGTGCAGAAAAAGCCCAAGAAAATTGGAATTTACCTTAGTTACCAAGACAAGCAGGTGACCTTTTTCAATGTAACTGACATGTCTGTGTTGTTCACATTTAATAATTGTTCATTCTCAGAAGAGGTTTATCCATTCTTTAAAAATTCCCACAAAGAAACATCAATGAAAATTTGTTCTATAAGAGAAGATGAATGAGCTTAAAGTGACACTGCCACTCACTTATCCCACTGTATCTTTGAAATCAAATTTCCCATCAATGAATTTGAATTCCATTTTGTCTCTATATTAATTCTGTGGTGCCGTCTCTAAAACAGCACTGTTATTCATTTTATGGCTGTGAACCTGTGACACCAAGTTTCTCTCCAATAAAATTTGAACTGTAGTTTTTACTCTGTACTTTGTGAACTGCCATCTTAATTATTTGCTTTCAACAACAAATGATTTTTTTTTTTGTTACTTCTGACAAAGACTGTTATTTGACTAGGCTGTTAAGGAAAGGATATTTGTGTTGTAGATTTTCAATAGAAATCAGTTCTCATAATTAGGTTTTCAAGTTTTTCAAGAGCTCAGCTGCCATTTACCCAGCATGAAAATCCTCAAAAAATCTGACAAAAACTGTCACAGTGGCAACTGCTGGGTGGATATTAATGGGAGAAAAATCCATCCTGCCTCACAGATTTATTTTTCTCTTAGAGACACCCTCCCACCAAACTTATAACTAATGTAGGGCTTGTGACTGGCCTGTGTTAGCTACACAACAGGGTAAGGGAATATAAAATACTCTCCATCCCTCTACACAGCCACGCAGGACTTACTGTCATAGTTACAAAGCAGTTGCACCTCTGACCCCTTCCCAGTTCCTGTGAGAACTCCCACCCTGACACCTCTTGCTCTCACCTGTCTCAGGGTGGAATCTCATGGGTCTTCAACACTTAGATAGGGATCTGACTATAATAACTTGGCCATACCATCCATTTACCACTCTTCCATCCATTCTTAGACTGGGCACCTGCTTGATCCTCCATTCAGGAAACTGTGACCAATGAAACTAACCCAAAGCTTTTTAAAAACTAAGGCTAGGTCTATACTACCCGCCTGAATTGGCGGGTAGAAATCGACCTCTCGGGGATCGATTTATCGCGTCCCAACGGGACGCGACAATCGATCCCCGAATCGGCGCTCTAACTCCACCAGCGGAGGTGGTAGTAAGCGCCGCCGACAAAAAGCCGCAGAAGTCGATTTTGCCGCCGTCCTCACAACGGGGTAAGTCGGCTGCGATACGTCGAATTCAGCTACGCTATTCACGTAGCTGAATTTGCGTATCTTAAATCGACTCCCCCCTGTAGTGTAGATGTACCCTAAGTGTTTTTTATTTAGCAGTTGTGTAGTTTGTAGAAACTGAGCAATATCCCTTTTAATAGTCAATAAGCCTTCTGTTTGTGGTCACCATAGTCTATGAATTAGAAGCTGCCAGAAACTGGTCAGAGCAGCAATATGTACACACTTGGGATTGTGTAGATTTAGTAAACTTGTGATTTGGAATCGGTTGTGCCTGTGTGATTTGTTTATATTGTTTTGTCTTTGTAAGGAGCAGATGATACAATGATTGATAATAAGAAGGGAAGCCCAAACCCAGAGTACAGCAGAACAGAGAATAACTGCAGAGTCCTGGACTAAAAGGAAACTGCAGCCACTGAGACTGTGAGAAAATTGATCATTCGGGGTGGGGGGAAATGGTTTGTAAAAGTCTGGCTGTTTGAGGAAAATTGACTTGTTTGATAAAGTGAGTCCTCCACTGTGCTGTGGTGGGAGAGTAGAACAGAGTATGACAGCTAAGGTTAAAATTCTGTCACAGGTATTTTTAGTAAAAGTCAGGGACAGGTTTGGGCAATAAACAAAAATTCACAGACACCTCTACGTGTCCCTGACTTTTACTAAAAATACCCCAGGGGTGGGGGGACTAACAGAGCACTGCCAGGGGCTGACCTCCAGCAGCTGCTCCAGCCCCACTGCTGCTCCTGCCCCAGGAGGCCCACTGCTTCAGCCTAGGGCGCTCTGATCCAGGGGCCAGGGTCTGCTGCTCTGTCCATCAGCCTTCTGGCAAGCTGCTTCGGCGGCCTCAGGGTTGACTCCTGACTGCTGTTTCAGCAGCCCAGAGACCACTGTTCAGTGGCACCAGGGCTAATTGCAGAACACTGACAGCTGTTCCAGCCCTTCCCTGGAATAAGTCCAGGAGGTCCCAGAAAGTCACGGAATATGTGACCTCCATTACAGAATTGTATCCTTAGTGATAGCTAATGACATGTTGAGCAAAATATATCAGTTTTACTTAGTGTAATGCGGATTTACACCTATAATCTGTTGTGTAGCCTGACAGCTCCTGCTGAACCAGGCAAATAGAACATTTGCTGAGATTATGGAAATTCTCCAAAATCACATCTCGCCAAAGGCACTGGCAATTGCAGAGTGTTTCTGATTTTTATAAACAAAATTAAAAAGAAAATGAAACAATTCCTGAATATGTGACTGATTTAAGGATATTAACAGAGTATGGCCAGTTCGGAGAGTTATTGTGCAATAAGCAAAATGAAGGAATCCAAACCAGTTATTGACTGAGGCTGATTGGACCCTACAACATGTGCTAGAACTTGCTCTATCAATGGAATCTGCTCCTGAAGATGCCATGGAGCTGCAATCACATCATGTGACTTGAGCAATAAACAAACTGGCTGTCAAGTGGAAGCACAACATGGACAATGCTAACTCAAGGACTGGGTGCTATCACTTGGAAAACGGTCTCACAGTGCAACTGATTGTTGGTTTAAGAACAAAACCTGTAGGAACTGCAAGAAACGGGGGCTCAGTAATATGGAGGTCCATGAACAATGCACAATAACTACAACACGAGGGCAATACCAGACCATTTCAGATGCATTAGCTTGCAGGTGACAACATGGTGTCCACTGAGAATGTTATAACATCTCTACAACTGTTTAGTTTAGAAGACAATAAATGACTAGATAAAGGGTATTCCTGGCACTCGGTGTTGGATGATATACTGGTCATAGGAGCTGGTGATTAAGAACACCATGAACACCTCCCAAGGTACCAGTGAGGCTGTCTCAATGTAGGCTTAGAGTAAACAGAGAGAAATATGATATTTATAGATTCAATTGTGTACTGCAGGCACGCCATTGATAGAGATGGTTTGTGTTAATCACAGCACACAGTGAAAGCTGTCCTTATGGCAACTCATCCATAACATGTGTCACAATTGTGTCCCTTTGTGGGGATGGTCAATTATGACTGTCACAGTTCAGGACAACTGCACCTGTATTTCCCTTTGGCAGCCCAGCAAGGACACCCAATCTCAGGCTTCCGGCTCCCCACCCATCACCTCTCTTGGACAGAAACCCACATCTCTCTGTCCCTTCTCACCAGGTTATTTTTGGGCTGCACAGTTCCCTGCCTTCCCTGTGTATTTCCCAGCACAGACAGATTGCCTAGGGGCACCTGCTTGCTTTTTCTTCTCAGATAGTTAACAGGTGTGTATGTAATTGTTACAGTTATAAGGTATCACACAGCATGATCTATGTATTTTATCCATAAGATAAAAAGCATTACAGAGAGAACATATTAAAATAATAAAAGAACTCACACACATGCTAAGAATCTTATCAGCAATCACCCCCAACCCCAACATGGATTCTGGCAGGAGCTGTCCTTCAAAGCCCCACCCAAGGAGATTCTTTTCTGGTCATAAATTCATTACAGCTTCAGCCCAGAGTAAGCGCTCAGTCTTATGTGGCCTCATTAGGCCAAGTCCTTCCAGTCCTCCATTAAGGACTGGGGCCCTCAGTGGGCCAGAGGTCCTGTCCATGTACAGGATCAGGAAGAAAGTTCCATATTGGTGACCATGAATCTTGCTCTCTATGGTCAGCCACACCCTGCTAACTGAGCTAATAGTGACCTTTCTTGTTTACATGTTCATGTGCACCTTGGGCTGGTGTGGGTGGGAGATGGGCAGGACAGACAATGTTTGATGAGCCTAGTATAATTCAGGAAGCCCATTTGCTCAAAGCCAACCATTATTTGGGGGATATTAGCGATCTTCACCACCCATGGATGAACCACACCTTGGCCTTGCAAATGTACATCACCACAGCACCAACAGCTGATTTGCCAACACCAAACTGATTAGCCATGGACCTGTAGCAGTTTGTGGGAGGCAGCTTCCAGATGGCAACAGCAACCCTCCTGTGCACTGATATGGCCTCCCTTACCTGTGTGTGCTATGCTGGTGGATTGGGGGAGCTCCTCACACAGCTGAATGGAAGTGTCTTTCCTCATGCAGAAGTCTTGTACTCACTGCTGAGCATCCCAGGTCTGCATGACAGTGTAGTCCCACCACTCTGAGCTTGTGGCCCTGCTCCAGAACCACAGGTTAGCACAGAGGGAATCCACATCTATTAAACCCTGCATCAGCTATCACCACTGCTCCATGTCTGTATTCAGTCTGCACCTTCTCCTTACCAGGGCATGCAGCCACCTTCTTTGGGCAACAAACCACTGTCACAATGTCCTTTGTAGTATCTCATGCCCATAACTGCCTGCTGTTGTCAAAATATGATTTGCATTGATGCTAACATATGGAACAGGTCGTCCAGAGTCGGGCCCCTGCCTTTCCACCAGTTGCAATGGAGGCAGCACACAGGATACATTTTTCTTTACTCATTTGGTGGGCTCAGACCACATCTCCACAGGGGCCTGAGAAGAACAGACCAGTTCTCCTGCAATACACAATACAACAAATTCATAGAACAGTGCAGCTCCGGGCAGCATTGAGAGCCCTGGGACAAGTCCTAGTGACTCACACGGGTGAGTACATCACCAATGTGAATGCAGCAGTAGATCAAGTGCACTAGAGATATTTTTGTGCATTTACTGGGGTCCACAGGCCAATTAACTCACAGCAAGCTAACACACCATCGACCTACATGCCAGATTGTTGTGCACTCCATATAGTCAAACCCTAAGAGACCAGAGCTGGAATCAGTTAAAGCAAGGCAGGAGGACTTGATGGCAGAGATTCATCACCCTGGAAGCATGGCAGAGCGCACAATGAGACAGAGAAAATTAGCTGCAATTTGAAGGACAATAATGCTATAACTATCAGCCCCCTTTACACAAGAAACAAGCAGCTGCCCAAAGCTAAACCGGCAGAAAAAATATTTATAAAAGGGGCACACTCCTCAGCCTGTGAAATTCTTAATGGGCTTGCCTGGAATGGAGGGGAAAGCATCATGTAAGAAAACATAACGCATTTTAGCTGGGATGCTACTGAACATGATAACATGGCCAAGGATGCTCAAGTTTATTTGTGGGTCAAAGGAGACACCCACAACAGACTAGCATTATTGTAAACATGGCTCTTCTTGTCCACATGATAGGCAAAAATCCTGTTTAACATCATGTCAGTTAAAACATGCGAGTTAATGTATTTTGTAACACATGTAGGCAAAACCAATATATGAAAGAGACCCAAAATAAGGAAGAAAAAAATAATAATTCTCTCAAGGCCCTGAAGATGCTATGGGGTTCATCTCTTTAACGAAAATAGCTCTCTCTATGACCTCAGTTTCACAATTCTTTATTCCCACTGTTAAGGGGAGCTGGTAGGGAGACCTATGTTTGAGTTACATAATTTTATAAAATATGCTTGCAACATTTTGTTAGAAGCACTCACGCCTCCACTGTTTACAGCAGATCGTCAAAATTCAGCAGGGGGAGCCCTTGAGCTAGAGAAATGCCTTTTATGTGTCCCAGGAAATTCTGTTCAGGTTTGGCTGATTGAAAAATCACCATTTCACAGGTTTGCTCAGGAAAATTATGGCAGCCTGCCAATGTTGTAACTGAATGCAAATATCCTAAAAAAAGCTGGCACCAAACCACGGCCAAAACAACAGCAGCAACATTGCCCTGGCAATGCTCGGTTGCTGCTGTGAGGGAGGAACACAGCTAGCCTGGGCTTCCCCAGTCACCCTTCTCCACATGGCCCCAGCAGTTCAGCCATCTCCTAGGTAACAGCCCTTTTCAGCCACTGATTGATGTTTGCAGTATTGTTGTAACCATGTTGGTCCCAGCATATTAGAGAGACAAAGTGGGTGAGGTAATATCTGTTATTGGGCCAGCTTCTGTTGATCAGAGAGACAAGCTTTCAGAGGGCTCCGTGTAACAGTCTGAGCTCAAGAAGAGCTTTGTGTAGCGCAGAACTTTGTCTCTGTTACTAACAGAGGTTGGTCCACTACAAGATATTACCTCACCCACCTTGCCTCCCTTACTAATGTAGTTAGTCAGATAGTTACGTTGGTACCGGAGGTACAAGGTTCAAATCCTATTCAGCATAGGTGGTTGTTAACAGTTGTACTCAGCAGTATTTGTTTCTATATTTTCCTTTTATTAAAACATAGGAAATTATATACAAAAAAATATGAACATGATATACAAAACATTTTCTGCATTAAAATAACATTTTTTTAGGATACAACTTCAAACACTCAAAAGTTAGAAAATGAAGAGATATGGTTACCTCAATTCACTTCCCCTGCCCCCCGTGTGTGTCTGTATTATGATACAATTGTCAATGATATGATCTCTTACTCTTTTTTCCATAAGAATATAAGAACAGCCACACAGGGTCAGACCAATGGTCCATCTGGATGAGTATCTTCACTTCCAACAATGGCCAGTGCCAGATGCTTCAAAGTGAATGATCAGAACAGGGTAATTACCAAGTGATCCATCCCCCATCATGCAGGCCCAGCATCTGGCAATCAGAGGGTTAGGGACAACCAGATCATAGGGTTGCACCACTGCCCAACTTGGCTAATAGCTATTGATGAACCTATCCTCCATGAACTTATCTAGTTCTTCTTTGAACCAAGTTGTAGTTTTGGCTTCACAACATACACTAGCAATGAGTTCCACAGGCTGTGCGTTGTGTGAAGAAATACTTTCTTTTGTTTGTTTTAAACTTGCTACCTATTACTTTCATTGAGTGACCCCTTGTTCCAGTGTTATGTGAATGAGTAAATAACACTTTCTTATAAACTGTATCCACACCATTAATAATTGTAATGACCTCTATCATACCTCTATCATACCTCCCCCTTAGTCATCTCTTTTCCAAGAACAGTCCCAGTCATTTTAATCTCTCATCATATGGAAGCCATTTCATACCCTTAATCATTATTGTTGCCCTCCTCTGTACCTTTTCCATTTCTAAGATATCTTTTTTGAGATGAGGCAACCAGAACTGCATGCAGTATTCAAGGTATTGGCAGACCCTGGATTTATCTAGTGGCATTATGATATTTTTCATCTTATGATCTATCCCTTTCCTAATGGTTCCTAACATTCTATTAGTTTTTTTTTTTTATTGCCACTGCATATTGAGCAGATGTTTTCAGAGAACTATCCACAATGGCTCCAAGATCTCTTTCTTGAGTGGTAACAGTTAATTTAGATTACATCATTTTGTATGTATAGTTGGGATTATGTTTTCCATGTGCGTTACTTTGCATTTATCAACACGGAATTTCATCTGCCTTTTAGATGCCAAGTCACCCAGTTTTGTGAGAGCCCTTCGTAACTCTTCGCAGCCTGCCTGGGACTTAACTATCTTGAGTTATTTTGTATCATCTACAAACTTTGCAATATCACTGCTTACCCCTTTTTCCAGATCATTTATTATCCACAGGTACCCTGTCTGATTCACTGCACAGGATGGATGCAGAAGGGGAAGAACCTAAATAATATTTATCATTATAGTTTCTGTATGTAATATAAATAGTTTTCAACTCTAAAAAGCATGGATACTAAATCTGCCTGGAACCTGGGGAACTTTGGTTTATGGCCTTTAAAATTAGGGGCACGTGAAAGGGATGAAAAGGGAACAAATGAGGAGGGAGACTGACTGAGGAAGGAAGTAAAGGGGCTCTCTGAATCATAGAGCAAACTAAAGGAGCGGGAGCCTCTGTGGGCTGTGCTGGATGTGAGATCCTGGGACAGTTGGCAGGGCCGGGATGGGAAGGTTCTTCGGGGACTGGAGACAGCAGCAGATGGGCTCAGCCCAACTGCAAGTGCCTCAGAGAGTCGGGTCCCTGATCTGGGAGAGCCCAGCATGGACCACACTGGGAAAATGAGGCCCAGTGGCAGTCAGCTCTCTTAACAGAATATCAGGGTTGGAAGGGACCTCAGGAGGTCATCTAGTCATCTAGTCCAACCCTCTACTCAAAGCAGGACCAATCCCCAACTAAATTATCCCAGCTAGGGCTTTGTCAAGTCTGACCTTAAAGACCTCTATGGAAGGAGATTCCACCACCTCCCTAGGTAACACATTCCAGAGCTTCACCACCCTCCTAGTGAAAAAGTTTTTCCTAATATCCAACCTAAACCTCCTCCACTGCAACTTGAGACCATTACTCCTTGTTCTGTCATCTGGTACCACTGAGAACAGTCTAGATCCATCTTCTTTGGAACTCCCTTTCGAGTAGTTGAAAACAGCTATCAAATCCCCCCTCATTCTTCTCTTCTGGAGACTAAATAATCCCAGTTCCCTCAGCATCTCCTCATAAGTCATGTGTTCAGGGCCAGTGCAACCATTTAGGGTGCCACCTAGGGTGCCTAGTGGTTGGGGGCGCCTAAAAGCCCGCTCAGGGGAGGAAGTGGAGTGTAGGTGAGCTGGGGCGTGGGGAGGGCCGCCCGCAGTAATGGGGGGGGGCACACAGGGGATCAGATTACCTCCACTCTGCCTCCTCTGCTGAGCAGACAGCCCCCGCTCTAATTCTCCTCCAATCGGCGCCGCAAGCCTGGAAGAGGAGGAGAATTAGAGCGGCACCGGTGTGCTCAGCGGAGGAGGCAGAGCCGAGGTGAGCTGGGGCGGGCTCCCCGGGTGGGGTTAGCTTCCGTGGGGGGGGGTGTCTCCCCGGGCGGGGTTAGCTGCAGGGGGGGGGGGGTAGTTGCTGCAGGGGGGGCTCCCTGGGTGGGGGGCTGGGTTAGCTGCCGTGAGGGGGCCGGGTTAGCTGGGGGGCACTGGTGGGGGGGCGCAAGATGGAAGTTTCGCCTAGGCCACGAAACTTCCTTGCACTGGCCCTGCATGTGTTCCAGCCCCTAATCATTTTTATTGCTCTCTGCTGGACTCTTTCCAATTTTTCCACATCCTTCTTGTACTGCGGGGCCTAAACTGGACACAGTACTCCAGATGAGGCCTTAATAATGCCGAATAGAGAGTAATGATCAATTTCCTCGATCTACTGGCAGTGCTCCTACTTATACAGCCCAAAATGTCATTAGCATTCTTGGCAACAAGGGTACACTGTTAACTCATATCCAGCTTCTTGTCCACTGTAACCCCTAGGTCCTTTTCTGCAGAACTTCTACCTAGCCATTCGGTCCCTAGTCTGTAACAATGAATGGGATTCTTCCATCCTAAGTGCAGGACTCTACACTTGTCCTTGTTGAACCTCATCAGATTTCTTTTGGCCCAATCCTCTAATTTGTCTAGGTCCCTCTGTATCCTATCCCTACCCTCCAGCATATCTACACTCCTCCCAGTTTAGTGTTATCTGCAAACTTGCTGAGTATGCAATCCATGCCATCCTCCAGATCATTAATGAAGATATTGAACAAAACCGGCCCCAGGACCAACCCTTGGGGCACTCCATTTGATACCGGCTGCCAACTAGACATGGATCCATTGATCACTGCCCATTGAGCCCGATGATTTTGCAAGTTTTCTGTTCACTTTATAGTCCATTCATCCAGCCCATACTTCTTTAACTTGCTGGCAAGAATACTGTGAGAGACCGTATCAAAAGCTTTGCTAAAGTCAAGGAATAACACGCCCACTGCTTTCCCCTCATCCACAGAGCCAGTTATCTCATCACAGAAAGCAATTAGGTTTGTAAGGCATGACTTTCACTTGGTGAATCCATGCTGACTGTTCCTGATCACTTTCCTCTCCTCGAAGTGCTTCAGAATTGATTCCTTGAGGACCTGCTTCATAATTTTTCGAGGAGCCAAGGTGAGGCTGACCAGCAGTGACCATGAGATGATTGAGTTCAGGATCCTGACAAAAGGAAGAAAGGAGAGCAGCAGAATATGGACCCTGGACTTCAGCAAAGCAGACTATGACTTCCTCAGGGAACTGATGGGCAGGTTCCCCTGGGAGAATAACATGTGGGGGAAAGGAGTCCAGAAGAGCTGGCTGTATTTTAAAGAATCCTTATTGCAGGAACAAACCATCCCGATGTGTAGAAAGAATAGTAAATATGGCAGGCGATCAGCTTGGCTTAACAGTGAAATCCTTGCTGATCTTAAACACAAAAAAAGAAGCTTACAAGAAGTGGAAGCTTGGAAAAATGACCAGGGAGGAATATAAAAATATTGCTCAGGCACGCAGAAGTGAAATCAGGAAGGGCAAATCACAATTGGAGTTGCAGCTAACAAGGGATGTTAAGAGTAACGAGAAGGGTTTCTTCAGGTATGTTAGCAAAAAGAAGAAAATCAAGGAAAGTGTGGGCCCCTTACTGAATGGAGGAGGCAACCTAGTGACAGAGGAAGAGGAAAAAGCTAATGCACTCAATGCTTTTTTTGCCTCTATCTTCACGAACAAGGTCAGCTCCCAGACTACTGCACTGGGCAGCACAGTATGGGGAGGAGGTGACTAGCCCTTTGTGGAGAAACAAGTGGTTCAGGACTATTTAGAAAATCTGGAGGAACACAAGTCCATGGGGCCAGATGCACTGCATTGGAGGGTGCTAAAGGAGTTGGCGGATGTGATTGCAGAGCCATTGGCCATTACATTTGAAAACTCATGGTGATTGGGGGAGGTCCCGGATGATTGGAAAAAGGCTTATGTAGTGCCCATCCTTAAAAAAGTGAAGAAGGTGGATCCAGGGAACTATAGGCTGGTCAGCCTCAGCTCAGTCCCTGGAAGCTCTCTTGCTATAGGGAGACTGTAGGGGCATCATCCCCCCTTCCCCCCAGGCTGTCTGGCCCTTCTCCCTACACCAAGCAGGGGACCCTCTTACATCCCAGGGCACTTTGTGGGGCTGCTCCCGTCCTGACTCTGAGTATCTCATTGCAGGGCAGGGCAGAGCAGAGAGGCAGCCAGCACCACCTGGTCATGTCCCTCACCTTGCCGCAGCAAAATGAAAGTGAGGAAAATCCCTATTCCTCCAGTGCTTCCCCAAAGCAAAAGAGAACAGGGAGGACAAGGAGACATCTAACTTTAATTTAAAAATTGTCAGTGATGGGGAATCCACTGCGGCCCTTGGTAATTTGTGCCGATGGTTAATTACTCTCACTGTTAAGAATTTGCACTTTATTTCCTAGCTTCAACTTCCAGCCATTGGCTTGACTTCTACCTTTCTCTGCTAGACCAAAGAGCCTAGTATTAATCACTTCCTCATGTAGGTACTTATAGACTGTAATTATGTCACCCCATAACCTTCTCTTTGTTAAGCCAAATAAATTGAGCTCCTTCAGTCTATCACTAGAAGGCATGTTTCCAATTCTTTAATAATTCTCATGGCTCTTCTCTGAACCCTCTCCAATTTATCAGTACCCTCAAAGAGAGTTAGAAGCCTAAATATGCCCTGGAATGAGGCACCTCTCTCCACTTCGGATTATCTGACATGTGCTGTACCTTGGAGTTAGGTCCCTGTGACGACAGTTCTCGGGGTACCCAGGACTGTGAGTTGTTGTTACTGCCCCCTCCAGCCTGAGGGAATCCTCCCTGAGCTTGACTGGATGTCAGCTCCCTGACACCAGCAGCCTTTCAGTCACTCCAGCCCTCTCCTCCAGGCTATGCCAGCCCTGTCTTCACCTTGCGGGTTAACAATAGGTGCACCTCAATCCCTTTGAAGTGTTTCCCTGAGGTACCCAGCCCCGACACTGACTATTCACAGAAATCCGAGATCCTCTGCTCCCGAAGGGGCAGTGTACCTGAGTGTTACCTTAATACCCCGCTCTTATATAACCCACAGCACTAGTAATAAAACAGAAGTAGTTTTATTTAAGAAAGGCTAGAGGTTCTACTAGAAACAGGGGTTATGGGAACAAATTGTTACAATAGAAAACAAAATATTAAAATACTAAAAGGGCCTACACTTATTAACAGTTATCTTTCCTGTGTAATATAGTAGGCTTCCCCCCCCCCCCCCCAAAAAGTTCAGTCTGTTGTAGAGCTGATTGGAGGACTGCAGAGACTCCAGGTTACAATTGTTCATGAGGACACCACCCTACTCAAGATGTTTCCTCACTGAATGGATACAGAGAGCCTCTCCCCACTCTGCTATCCTGAAACCTGCTTTATCTCTATTCACAGAAAGGGCAAACCCCTGTTTGTTGTAATGTTCTTTTTTTTTCATTTCCAAGTGCTTTTGATTGTGTGCAGTTGTCATTGATGGTTTTCCATTGGAAGTCTTGGGATGGAGCAAGGCTACACAACTGAGCCTTGCATTGCATCACCGCCTAACCTGGGAGGTGTGACAACTCCTTGCTGCCCTAATAAGCCATCATTGAGACACATTTTCCCCTGGTGACTAGTTTTACTGGAGTTCATAAAGCAAACTTTCAATATAAATACACTGTTAGTTAGGGTTACCATATTTTGTGCCTCCAAAAGGAGGACACTCCACAGGGCCCTGGCCCCGCCCCCTCCCCTGCCCCAACTCCGCCCCCTCCCCAAAGTCTCCGCCCCCTCCCCTGCTTCCCGCGAACATTTAATTCGCGGGAAGCCTGAGCAGGTAAGGGGGGGTGGGGGGGGAGGAGGTGCGGCCCAGGCTGGCCCCCCCGGCGGCTCCAGCCTGGGTCCGCTCGTGCCCTGGGGTGCCGGCCCCGGCCCGCCCAGCACTGTCGGCCGGCCCCCGGCGGCCCAGCGCACCCCCCCGGCTCCACGACCCTGGACCGGCCCCGCGGCCCAGCGCACCCCCCCGGCTCCCGGCCCCGCGGCCCAGCGTACCCCCCCGGCTCCCGGCCCCGGCGGCCCAGCGCACCCCCCCGGCTCCGCGACCCTGGACCGGCCCCGCGGCCCAGCACACCCCCCCGGCTCCCGGCCCCGGCGGCCCAGCGCACCCCCCCGGCTCCGCGACCCTGGACCGGCCCCGCGGCCCAGCGCACCCCCCCGGCGGCCCGGCCCCGCGGCCCCGGCCCGGCTCCCGGCCCGGCACTGCGCCCCTGGACCCCGGCCCGGCACCGCGCGCCCGGCCCGGCTCCCAGCCCCGCGACTCCGGCCCTGCACCGGCCCCGGCCAAAGAGGCCCCGGCCGAGCCCTCCCTCCCTCCCGATTTTCCCGGACATGCCCGGCTTTTGGGGATTTCCCCCCGGACGGGGATTTGAGCCCCCAAAAGCCGGACATGTCTGGGAAAATCCGGACGTATGGTAACCCTACTGTTAGTTAAATATTACGTGTACACATATCTCACAATCAGGGCCGGCTCCAGGGTTTTGGCCGCCCCAAACAGCCAAAAAAAAAAAAAAAAAGCCGCGATCGCGATCTGCGGCGGCAATTCGGCGGAAGGTCCTTCGCTCCGAGCAGGAGTGAGGGACCGTCCGCCAAATTGCCACCGAATAGCTGGACCTGCCGCCCCTCTCCAGAGTGGCCACCCCAAGCACCTGCTTGCCAAGCTGGTGCCTGGAGCCAGCCCTGCTCACAATGATTAGGAGTCTTAGTTACAATCTTTCTGTAGATACCTCACATGTAACTGTTTATGGGAAAATATCCTGCAAGATATGTTTGATTTAGTGAGTTTGTCAGGTCTGAGATAACAGTTGTTTGGAAACAATGAGGGACCCTTGGTCAAGGAACCTCTGTGTCATAGCACCTAAGCCAGACTAGCCCTTCCTCACCAAAAAAAAAAAAAAAAGGAAGAAGCCACTACCCCCTTACACCCAGTAGTTACAGCACTCACCCAGGATGTGGGAGAACCAGGTTCAGTTCGCCACTCAGCCTGAAGTGGAGCAGGGACTTAAAGCCAGGGCTCCATAACTCACGTGAGCACCCTAACCTGTGGGCCATTCAAAATTCTGGCATAGAGCTTACTCAGTCTCTCCTGTTGAAGCGTTTCCATTTTGTATAACTAATTGAATGGTCATTGGCACTAGGACTGGAATGTAGATCGCCCCCATCGCTGGTGAGTGCCCCGATCACTGGGCTCAATGAGCATTGTGGTGTTTTCCCTAACATATCAGTTTGGGGCTAATATCTCTATCAGGTTTGCTGATCCTTGGGAGATTGGGACATAAAAAAAAACAGAAAATCCATTTCCAAAGATTTCACAGCAGACAATAGTCCTGCTCAGGTACAACTCAGTGGGGATGGATGCAAGGGGTAAGTGCATTCCCTTGGATGATTTTTTTTAAACCTAGGAGTGAGTTTCTTATGGTCGAATTTCAAGCCACGAGATTTAGTAATTTCTTCCATCCCTGCTTTAGCCTTTTGTTTAGTTGTGGATGGTCCTGCTCTGATTTCTTCTCTTCTCCCATCTTCTTAGGCTCAGGATGACAGGGAATATGGGTCATTGTCTCTATCCTGACAAACAGTCTGCATTGATAATTTCGTAGGGAAATCCCAGTCTCTGCGGGAGCATATGCTGAGGGGTTTTCCATTGTCTCTCCCCTTGTCCTGACTAAGCCTGAGGAATGGATACACTTTCTCTGAATTGTCAAGAGGCATCACAAAAATATCAGCCAAGACATTAACATTATAAAATGAAACTGTCCTTGCTTCTCTATCCAGATAAACCCCAATCACTGTCGGCCATAAATCCCACTCCCGGATTTTAGTGTTTGCCTCATTGGGGTGATATAGCCCCTCAGATCTCCGCAGGGACCAGCACCCCTCCACAGGGGTATTCTCTAACTGTGCTGCTATCACTCTGTCCCTCACAGTCTCGCTCAGCACCCCCAGTTCCCAGTCTGGTTCATCCCCCACCTCCACCTCCCAGTACTGCCTCCCACCCACAAACCCCTCCCTCCCCACTGCGATGAGAGGTCCATAGAAGGTGGTCTGCTCTGGAGATTCAGGTTCATGCCAGACTCTTCTCCCATCCACAGACACTTTCAGTGCAGGGTGTTTACAATCTGGATCCAGAGTGATAGGAACTGGGGAGAGAAACCAGAGCAAAGGTTAAAAAACATGGGCATGTCCAGTCTTGAGAAAAGAAGACGTGAAAAAGATCTGTAAACATGTTAAGAACTGTTATAAAGAGGCTGGTGATCAATTGTTCTCCATGTGGAGGGGTAATGAGATGGTTTGCTGATGACAGGCCATTAAAGGACATGAGAAAGGATAGCCTGCTAGTTCGTGCTCAGAACATCACTTATATTTGAAGCTGAATGAATAAATGATTCTGCTGTATGGGGGTTAACCAGAAAATTGTTTTGATAGGTTTTGAACCAAACCTGAATAGTCTCACTATTTTTCAATTAAACCAAAACCAAAACCTACAAGAACGGATCATTTCAGATTGAAAACTGCCAAGAATGAAACAAAATGAAAACCCTGAAACATTTTTTTCTTTCTTTTTCTTTTCCCCATTTTGTTTTGTTAAATGTTCAGTTTTTTTTTTAATCTGAAAAAAAAATGGGTTTTGGCTTTTCATTTTGTCTTTTTTTTCTTTTAAACAATAAATATGGCTAAATTATGAAACAGCATTTCAAAATGAAAACTCAGAATGTTTCATTTTGAAATGGTAGAACCATTTCAACTTTTTTGAAAAAAATCCATTTTTATTCCACCAAAAACTATTTGCCAAATTTGACTCAAATTCATGATTAGTTTTGGTGTTCTGAAAGATACTGTTATTTCGCAAATTTACTATTTGCCAAAAATTTTCACCCAGCTCTACTTGTACCACTAATGTCATAGAGTTTAAGGCCAGAAGGGACCACCAGATCATCCCATCTGTCCTCCTGCATACCACAGGCCTCCTATGCCACACAACATTTAAGGTGATGTAAATGAATTCAGATTATCATGGTACCTGTGGCAAAGTCAATACATTGCAATGGAGAATTCAGTCCTCTTTCACCAGGGCAAAAGCAACTTGTAATCATACTTAGTGAAGGACAGACCATTCATGAGACTTCTGTTTTATGTCTTGCAATGCACACACTCGCCAGCCTGTTCTTACAGTGGTTCCATGTGGCTTGTCTTTCCATACCTAATTTTGGAATACATGTTGTATTTCAAAATCTGGACTATCGGGTGCCTACTGTTTGGGGAGTGGGTGGTTATGGCCATCAATTCACCCCCACCACAAACTCTAATGATAAGCTACAGCTTTTGTATATTACACAGCATTGACTAATACAGGGGTAGGCAACCTATGGCACGCGTGCCAAAGGCGGCATGTGAGCTGATTTTCAGTGGCACTCACACTGCCCGGGTCCTGGCCACCATTCCAGGGGGCTCTGCATTTTAATTTAATTTTAAATGAAGCTTCTTAAACATTTTAAAAACCTATTTACTTTACATACAACAATAGTTTAGTTATATATTATAGACTTATAGAAAGAGACATTCTAAAAACGTTAAAATGTATTACTGGCATGCGAAACCTTAAATTAGAGTGACTAAATGAAGACTCGGCACACCACTTCTGAAAGGTTGCCAACCCCTGGACTAATATATGCTGGCTAGTACACATATATATTGTGCTGATAATACTACCCGCAGTATATATTCCATGCATTTAAAAATACATATTATTAAGCATTAATATAGAAGTTGTGAAGCCCAAATTGCCCTGAATCTTTATTAAAATCCTCTTAATTTATGCTAAGTATCTCATAAACCTTGCATTAGCTGAAGTAAGCTTTGGCTTAAATAGGAACACTGTCAGTATCAGGATATATAATTGTTTCCATAGAGCAACAGAAAGAGCAAAATCCTTGCAAACCTATTTATCCTGGTACCAAACCTACAAGATTCATGCCCCTTAGAACCTGGAATGCATGTATCCAGAACAAAGATTAGGGTGCATAATGGGACCAGAAAAACAAGATAAAAGCTAATTGGTTGACTCTAGTTTCAAATGAGGCATATGGTACCTTTTACTGGTAAACAAATAGAGTAAAAAAGGATAGCTTTTGAGGTGTAACTTTGGGAAGCACACCTTCTGCATCATGTGAACATAACATAGCTTTACAGGACCACTCTTGGGACATTGGTATCTTATAGAATCTTTTTCCTATACCATATTAATAAACCTAACTGAAACTGGTTATTTGATCTCTTAAGTACATTTCATAATGAAATAAGGAACCAAAATGTGATCAAACAATTGACTATACAATTTATCAACAGACACATCTGGCCCCATTCTACAGTCAGCATTGCTTCTCAGTGCTGTCCCACTCACCCATGTAGCTTCGAGCCTTCCTGAAATCTGCAAACAAAGGAAAATAAATATGTTTATAGAGGCTGGATTGCCTGGACATTTGTAGAGAGAAGTGATGTCATTCTGGAGCAGATTAGAATTTGCATATCCATGATATGCAACATAGAAACTTATCATCTTACCTAATTCCACTGTCAGTCTCTCTGAAATGGAAAGAGATGGTGTTATTCCCTATAAATTATGCAGAGCTGGGCTGATCTATAGTCATGTGATCTCTTTAAGCATGTTTCTTCTATTCTCTCACTGCAACAGGAGAGAAGTCTCAGTCAGACACTGAGGGGGAAAAAAAAACATTTAACAGCTGTGAGATGGAGGTCTCTGCTAATAACAATCATTTCCCAGTGATGGATTTGGTATTCTCTGTGTGATGCTGGGGCTTTACTCGTCTCATCAACATTAAAAAAGGGAGATTAAAGGAACCTCACAAGATTAAAACATGTTTAAAGAAAATTCCTTTTCTCCACTACTGGTAATTAGAACTGGGCAAAATCATAGAGTTTGCAATTCTAAGGAAGGGTAGAAGGGAGAACAGCAAAATAGAGACAATGGATTTCAGGAAGGCAGAATTTGATAAACTCAGAGAGCTGATAGGTAAGGTCCCATGGGAATCAAGACTGAGGGGAAAAACAACTGAGGAGAGTTGGCAGTTTTTCAAAGGGACACTATTAAGGGCCCAAAAGCAAGCAATTCCGCTGGTTAGGAAAGATAGAAAATATGGCAAAAGACCACCTTGGCTTAACCACGAGATCTTGCATGGACAGATTACAAAGGATGAATATAGGCAAACAACACAGGAATGCAGGGGCAAGATTAGAAAGGCAAAGGCACAAAATGAGCTCAAACTAGCTACGGGAATAAAGGGAAACAAGAAGACTTTTTATCAATACATTAGAAGCAAGAGGAAGACCAAAGACAGGGTAGGCCCACTGCTTAGTGAAGAGGGAGAAACAGTAACAGGAAACTTGGAAATGGCAGAGATGCTTAATGACTTCTTTGTTTCGGTCTTCACCAAGAAGTCTGAAGGAATGCCTAACATAGTGAATGCTAATGAGAAGGGGGTAGGTTTAGCAGATAAAATAAAAAAAGAACAAGTTAAAAATCACTTAGAAAAGTTAGATGCCTGCAAGTCACCAGGGTCTGATGAAATGCATCCTAGAATACTCAAGGAGCTAATAGAGGAGGTATCTGAGCCTCTAGCTATTATCTTTGGAAAATCATGGGAGACGGGAGAGATTCCAGAAGACTGGAAAAGGGCAAATATAGTGCCCATCTATAAAAAGGGAAATAAAAACAACCCAGGAAACTACAGACCAGTTAGTTTAACTTCTGTGCCAGGGAAGATAATGGAGCAAGTAATTAAGGAAATCATCTGCAAACACTTGGAAGGTGGTAAGGTGATAGGGAACAGCCAGCATGGATTTGTAAAGAACAAATCATGTCAAACCAATCCGATAGCTTTCTTTGATAGGATAACGAGTCTTGTGGATAAGGGAGAAGCTGTGGATGTGGTATACCTAGACTTTAGTAAGGCATTTGATATGGTCTCGCGTGATATTCTTATCAATAAACTAGGCAAATACAATTTAGATGGGGCTACTATAAGGTGGGTGCATAACTGGCTGGATAACCGTACTCAGAGAGTTGTTATTAATGGTTCCCAATCCTGCTGGAAAGGCATAACGAGTGGGGTTCCGTAGGGGTCTGTTTTGGGACCGGCTCTGTTCAATATCTTCATTAACGACTTAGATATTGGCATAGAAAGTACGCTTATTAAGTTTGTGGATGATACCAAACTGGGAGGGATTGCAACTGCTTTGGAGGACAGGGTCATAACTCAAAATGATCTGGACAAATTGGAGAAATGGTCTGAGTTAAACAGGATGAAGTTTAACAAAGACAAATGCAAAGTGCTCCACTTAGGAAGAAAAAATCAGTTTCACACATAGAGAATGGGAAGAGACTGTCTAGGAAGGAGTACGGCAGAAAGGGATCTAGGGGTTATAGTGGACCACAAGCTAAATATGAGTCAACAGTGTGATGCTGTTGCAAAAAAAGCAAACATGATTCTGGGATGTATTAACAGGTGTGTTGTGAGCAAGACGCGAGAAGTCATTCTTCCGCTCTACTCTGCTCTGGTTAGGCCTCAGCTGGAGTATTGTGTACAGTTCTGGGCACCACATTTCAAGAAAGATGTGGAGAAATTGGAAAGGGTCAAGAGAAGAGCAACAAGAATGATTATAGGTCTTGAGAACATGACCTATGAAGGAAGGCTGAAAGAATTGGGTTTGTTTAGTTTGGAAAAGAGAAGACTGAGAGGGGACGTGATAGCAGTTTTCAGGTATCTAAAAGGGTGTCATAAGGAGGAGGGAGAAAACTTGTTCACCTTAGCCTCTAAGGATAGAACAAGAAGCAATGGGCTTAAACTCCAGCAAGGGAGGTCTAGGTTGGACATCAGAAAAAGTTCCTAATTTCAGGGTGGTTAAACACTGGAATAAATTGCCTAGGGAGGTTGTGGAATCTCCATCTCTGGAGATATTTAAGAGTAGGTTAGATAAATGTCTATCAGGGATGGTCTAGACAGTATTTGGTCCTGCCATGCAGGCAGGGGACTGGACTCGATGACCTCTTGAGGTCCCTTCCAGTCCTAGAATCTATGAATCTATGAAAATTCTTCAGACAAATATTTTATTCAACGAAAAAGGCAGTTTCAGGTCAAGCAAAACTATTTGCTAATTTGGATGTTATTCAGTGAATAGTTTCAGCTAAAAAGGGGGGTTTATTTTCAAAAAAGTAAAAATGTTCCATTTTGACATTTTCGCAATGAAATGTTTGTTTGAAAATGATGTTTCATATTTTTAAATTTAGCTCAATGCATATAAAAAGAACAAAATAAAAAGGGTAGTTAACGCCCCATAATTAAACAATCCAAACAAAAAAACAAAACAAACAAAACCTGGGGAAAACAATGTTTCAGGTTGAACAAAATGTTTCATTCATCTTTTTTTGATTTTTCATTTTCCTGAGAAAAATTGAAAAATTTGCATTTGGGTTTGACAAAATGTTTTTTTGTCAGATTTTTTGGTTCGGCCACTAAAATGAAAAATCAATTATTAATTCAGCTGTACTAGTAATCCATGGGGTCATTAAAATGATGTGTTTTCACTCTAGCTGAATAGGATTTAGATTAATTTGGAAAGGAATGGTGCTCTCATTCAGGATCTGCTCTTGACAAGAAAATAAGGAGACTTATACTTTCTCATACCCACACATGGGGAAAAAAAATCCTATAGCTACAGGGACACCGCCAGCCCTTCTCTATGGCATCACAAAAATGTGACTGATGATCTGATGCTGAAGACAATGTGACATCTATTTATCTAGGCACAAGAGCTGGTAACCCTATGTCTGCTGGAGAAAACATGTTTGCTGAGGTAGGGTTAGGTTTGGCTGTCTCAGATTTGGCTCACACTGTTCTCAGTCCCATGATCAGCACACAAAGCTTGTAGCACAGGCATTTCTGTAGCTACTCAGCTACTGCAGGTAACTTCTGCTCAGTGACTCTCTAACGGGCCAACAGATGCACTTACCAATCCTCTTGCTTCGATCATGCTGTTCTGGGAAGAGAAGAAAGAAACACGTCACAAACTCAATGTGTGGAATTTGAATTAGAGCAATTTGAACCACAGAGCCATGTATCTCAGAACCAAAGATACATTGGGTGAGGTCCACTGAGGTATATAGGTGCCTCGCTCCCATTAAAATCAATAAGAGTTAGACACCAAAATAATTTTGTGAATCCCATTTGTTGTTGTTAATGAATAAAATCAGGGGCACCATGTGTAACATGAAGAAAGAGCTCTGTATGTCTACAAAGTGCTGTATGTCCTTTATGGGAATGATTTGTAGCATTGTGAGAGAGACAAGGGGAGTGAGGAAATATTGTTCTTGGACCAACTTTTGTTGGTAACAGAGAGAGACTTTCAAGCTACACAGAGATCTAAAAGATATCACCTCAACCACCTTGTCTTTCTCATATTCTAGGACCAACACGGCCACAACAACACTGTAACATTTTGAAACTACAAGGACTTGTTTGAAGGGGCGCGGCTATTAAGTTCAGGATTCCACAAAAGCACTCACCACTCATCTTTAGGTTTCACATTGAATGTCTTGATTCACTTGTGAAGAGTGATTTCAGTGCATCTCTGCATAGAGCATTTCACAAAAGTCAATGCACAGTTCGGTATGATTCGCACTCTCTGTTCAGCGCTTTGGGTCTGGAGATATCAGTAACCAGGGGCAGGGTTCCTTGACAGAACTGGGAGGGAGGGAGGGAGGGGAGCCCTGGAATGAACTAATAGGGAACGTTGTTTGTGATGCATTGAAAATCATGTTAAAATTGTGATCTATCACTTTAAATTCTATGGGGTTTTCATGATCCTGCCTGCAGCCAGGACAAAACTGGTGATGAGAATGGGATCAGTTTCTCTGCTATGCTTCACTGAATACAAATAGAGAAAAACATAAAATATTCCTGCTGCCAGTTAATACTAACCTTATTTCTTACAATTCAGAATAACACACCAAACCAAAACAAAGCAGGCTGCTTCTTATGGCAGAGACCCAACTCACCCCACTTTGCTCTAGCTGTCTGCACACTGAGTGCTGAAAGACCCAGATCACACACTTCCCAATCCCTACAGAGCCCACTGCCTCCAAGCAGGTGAAGGAAGCTCTCTGAGAATTTAAACTGATAGATCCCACTTTTAACCGTTTTCAGTACACCACCTTGCTAAACAGGAGTGAGGTACATTGGTAGAGATGAGAGGGGTGTCTAGAAAAGGAATAACACTCTCTCAGGACTGAGGTGTATTCATAGACCATCATGGAAGAAGCTTGCCCAGCCCTAGCCTGTCCTGTATGTGGCTTTAGCTAAGGCTGTACATCCCTCCTTCCCATAAACACTACACTCACTAAACATTGCTGAGAATGTCACAGAAGACTTAGCTGCTGCATGTTCTGCTGTATGTTCTTATTTCTGAGGGAGCAGGAAAAGCACATAGAGATGATTAAAGATCATATGCACAGAGGAGGGAAATTGTCTATCTAATTATAATGTGAAAACACAGACACAATTTTGCCAGGGGATTTATCAAAATACCTGATTCCAACTCCTTCTTCTGAGCCTCTGGAATAGGAGAGAGGAAAGAGTTAGCCACATTCTCTGCCATGCTTTGTACTACATACCTATACAGGTTAGATAACAATACTCCCCTCTCCCAACCACAGTGCAGGAACCAGGAACTTGGGTAGGAGCAGTGCTGTATCAGCGTTATGCATGGCCATGCTGGCTACCTAGACTGGACTCCTGGGACCAGTCAGTGGCTCCTCAGACTGGCAAAGTGGGGACTGAGAGCTTGGTGGAAGCCACACATCCAGTCCTGCACCAAACAAAGTATCTCACACTGCTTCTCAGCAATCCCTTTAGCCAGTTACAGAAGGGCAGTGATGAGATAACTAAAGAGACCCATCCAGCCTTCAGGAGGAATAGGTAGGATGGTTATTTAGTTAAGACAACAGGACAAGAAGCCAGGTCTCCAGAACTCTATTTCCAGCTCTGCCACAGAATTGCTATGTTACCTCAGGCAAGTTCATTCCCTCTCTGTAATTCCTTATATTCATCCAACAGGGTAGCCTGCCCCTTAAGGGCCAAGAGGCCTAGGGTTAGCCAGCCATGTTCAAGCAGCCGCACTTGTGCGATAAATAATTGCATCTTAGCCAGAGAGGGCAGGGTTAATTGGGGTCAGGTGGCAGCTTGGAATGCCCAGGTCTTGGAAAAGGGCTGAGACAACCCAGTTTGCAGGAGGAACTCCAGGGAGAAAGGTTGGGGTCTTGACATAGGAGCTGAGGAGGGGCTGAGACTGTGGGAAGGAGCCTGGGAATCAGGGCTCTATCCCAGAGCCAGAGACACTTAAAAGGTAGTCCAGAGGGGCTGAGAAATGTTAATCAATATATGACAGGATAATATATTGATATATCACATTATCTGTATGTATTATACACACCAAATATATTAATACGTATTAAACACACAATATCAATATAACATCACTATACTGTGTATATATCTATCTATCTTTATATATTTAATGCAGCCTTGGCATTAGAAAACAGATAATTTGTCAAAGACAAAGTACATTAATGTTGTGCCCTGGTACAAGCTGGGGAGGTACGTTCATGGACCAGTACCAAAAGACCGGGAACAAAGGGTAGGAATTAATGGTAAATTCTCAGAATGGAGAGGGGTAACTAGTGGTGTTCCCCAAGGGTCAGTCCTCGGACCAATCCTATACAACTTATTCATAAATGATCTGGAGAAAGGGGTAAACAGTGAGGTGGCAAAGTTTGCAGATGATACTAAACTGTTCAAGATAGTTAAGACCAAAGCAGACTGTGACGAACTTCAAAAAGATCTCACAAAACTAAATGATTGGGCAACAAAATGGCAAATGAAATTTAATGTGGATAAATGTAAAGTAATGCACATTGGAAAAAATAACCCCAACTATATATACAATATGATGGAGGCTAATTTAGCTACAACGAGTCAGGAAAAAGATCTTGGAGTCATCGTGGATAGTTCTCTGAAGATGTCTATGCAGTGTGCAGAGGCAATCAAAAAAGCAAACAGGATGTTAGGTATCATTAAAAAAAGGGGATAGAGAATAAGACTGAGAATATATTATTGCCCTTATATAAATAGATGGTATGCCCACATCTCGAATACTGCATAGAGATTTGGTCTCCTCATCTCAAAAAAGATATACTGGCACTAGAAAAGGTTCAGAAAAGTGCAACTAAAATGATTAGGGGTTTGGAACAGGTCCCATATGAGGAGAGATTAAAGAGGCTAGGACTCTTCAGCTTGGAAAAGAGGAGACTAAGGGGGGATATGATAGAGGTATATAAAATCATGAGTGATGTGGAGAAAGTGGATAAGGAAAAGTTATTTACTTATCCCCATAATACAAGAACTAGGGGTCACCAAATGAAATTAATAGGCAGCAGGTTTAAAACAAATACAAGGAAGTTCTTCTTCACACAGCGCACAATCTACTTGTGGAACTCCTTACCCTAGGAGGTTGTGAAGGCTAGGACTATAACAGTGTTTAAAAGAGAACTGGATAAATTCATGGTGGTTAAGTCCATTAATGGCTATTAGCCAGGATGGGTAAGGAACGGTGTCCCTAGCCTATGTTTGTCAGAGGATGGAGATGGATGGCAGGAGAGAGATCACTTGATCATTACCTGTTAGGTTCACTCCCTCTGGGGCACCTGGCATTGGCCACTGTCGGTAGACAGGATACTGAGCTAGGTGGACCTTTGGTCTGACCCAGTACGGCCATTCTTATGTTCTTATGTAAAGCAAAGATAAGGAAAGTTACAGAAAAAGAAATTAAGCAACTGAGGTGAACTGGTGGGTTGGATTTTAGTGATGTGTACAGATTTTTGTAACTTGTAATATCATCTAATAAATACTACCAGCTGAAATGTGTAACTTTCAAAGCACATCTTCTGTATAAGGTGAATGTACAAAATGGATGAGACAGCCTCCCAGAAACTGATATTGTATTGAGCTTTTCTTCCTGTACTGTGCTATTTTTTACTTTTGACTGACATTGGTTGTTTGGTCTCTTGAGTATATTTCATACCAAACGAAAGTGTGGTCAAGCTATTGAGTATACAATTTATCAACAGAACTGTTTTGGACTTTTCTTACCCAGAATGGGTCCAGAGTAGATGTGACTTAACCAGAGGTCTATGATGTGCCTTAAGAAGCAATCAACAAGGGTGCTGGAGATGAAGATGCTTGCAATGCCATGCTCTGATGCCCGGGGGTGATATGAGGGTTGTTGGAACTGCTTACAATTCTCTTAATTGTAATTCTCCCAATTCAATTCTTGATAATTAAGCCTATACATTATCACTAAATCCCCAGCCTGAGCAGGGTATCAAGAGCAACAAGAAATCTAGTATAGGTAACTGGTTAGTTTAATTTACTTAACCAGTTTATGTTTTATGCCCCAGCGTTCTCACACACCACAGCCTTTTTGATTTTCTACTAACAATGTCTCACTGGCTAACGTGCAGCAAACCATAAATAAAATCAGACAGAATAAATGTTATTTTGCTGTCATCAAATCTGCTGAAACTCAAAATACATTTCAAATTCTGCAATTGAAAATCTGAGGAGCAGGGATTTATCAGCTCACACAGACCCAACACTGGATTTCTGAGATCTTGTGATGAATTCCCCAGTGCCTGGTTCTGATTTTAATCCACTAAGAGACTTGCCAGAAGAGGCTTTATTGGGTCAGCACTGAATCTTAATCATTGATAAAACTACTCAGAGTGGAAGGCCAGATTCTGCAGCCTTTACCCATTTTGAATGCTCTGTTGCTCCATGAACAGTCCCATTGAAATCCATGAGACAGTGAGGTACAATGCAGTGTAAGTAAAGTCTGCAGAATTAGGCCCAGAATCATCATCACAAAGATGAGCTCCTAGCTCAACCCCACCCTCAGCCAGGAAACGGAAGCACTGATTGTCAGGTTTTCTCTGCAAAGTACACATTTGTAAAGCTACTATAATCAATATGGGTAATGACCATGGGGAGTGAGGAAGCGACTCATTAGACAGCCCTGTTCCATTCAACACCTTAATCTACCCCAGCACTCACAGAGTTTTACAGAAAGAACAACAACAACAAAATAATAATAATGTAGGGAACATACCTAGAGATAATAGAGCATCCTCTTCACAGCTTTTCTTCTGAGAAACCTTTTGCTTCTCTATAAGATTAAGAATTAAACATTTCATTGATAATACAAAAGCTGTCTGAAGTTATAGGGAGTATGATCAATAAAATAACATGAGATTTTCAATTACCAATGTCCAAAATTCAGTGACCCCTACATGGCCAAGTACCTGGGACCCTAAGCACAGCAAGTGAGAAGTAATGGTCTCTGGCAGAGACAGGTTACTGGGCCAGATCGACCATTGCATGGGGATTCCTGTGTTTCACTTGGAAATGGAACTGTTGAATCTCTAAAAATAAACATGGCAAAGAAGCCAGACCTCCCCAGAGCTGGTATTGAAACCCCAGCCAGTTAAACCTGAGGAAGTCCCACTCCTCCAAAGCTTTCACAGGCCAATCGCCACACTCATCAGTATCAGACTAGGGCAGCATAAGATGACCTAGATGGAAGGGAGCTCCCCTGGGTAGATTTAATAACAGACATTCTGAGAGGCAAAGGACTGGGGCTACGTCTTCACTACGGGGGGGGGGGTCGATTTAAGATACGCAAATTCAGCTATGCGAATAGCGTAGCTGAATTCGACGTATCGCAGCCGACTTACCCCGCTGTAAGGACGGTGGCAAAATTGACCTCCGCGGCTTCCCGTCGACGGCGCTTACTCCCAACTCTGCTGGTGCAGAGCGTCGATTCGGGGATCGATTGTCGCGTCCCGACGAGATGCGATAATTCGATCTCCGAGAGGTCAATTTCTACCCGCCGATTCGGGCGGGTAGTGTAGACCTAGCCTGGGACTGCAGTATATTCGGTCCCATACAAACATATATCAAAATCGGGTCCTTGTTGCACAGAGCTGACAGTTTACAACATAAGACAAGAGGGATAAGAAAGATGGTGTTGGTGTTGGGGAGATCAATTGTGTATATATATGTTCTCCCCAATATATATATATGTTCTTCCCATTCACAATGCTAATAATTCTTTGCCATTTTTCCTGATAATTGTTCTCTCTAAATCTGGTACCTTTAGTTTTTTTTTAAATGAATCTTTTGCAGGATTGTTTTCTGAAACAAAATCATGCTAAACTATGTGAATTGTAAGACAGTCACTCCTATGTCCTTAGCCTAGCACCCAGGGCCTGGGATGTAAAAAAAAAAAAAAAGGAATAACAGGTTCCCATCACCTTTATATCCACAAAATGCCCAGGCTCCATTAGTAAGAAGAAGTAGCATAAATGATATCCAGAATGCAGCCAGCCAGGGAGAAGTATGTGGGAAAATGTCATCTGTGAAGCAAAGATATAACAGTGTATAAGGAACACAATCCCATCCCAGAGCTGGAGGAATGAGATTTTCCACCTCATTTGACTGTACAGTCATGGCTCAGTGATCCCCAGCAATTCCTAAGGATTGTGCTGTATGTAGGGAAGAAGCTCCGATTATATTTTCTTTGAGCTAGATTTGTAAAGGCATGAAGGTGACTAAAGATGCAGATAGGAATCTAGTGAGATTTTCAAAAGTGCCTAGACAGATAGATGCTTTTTGAAAATCCTAGTGAGCATCTATCTGCATCTTTAGGCACCTCAAAAAATTAACAAAATTATCTTTCTCTGTTCCACCTTTACATGGAAAGAGGCAGTGCTATTAGTGACTATAAATAGCCTGTGGATAGGGGGAAGCAGTAGGTGTGATATATCTTGATTTAATAAGGATTTTGACACAGTCCCACATGATATTCTCATAAGCACACTAGCGAAATGTGGCCTAGGTGGGTGCACAACTGGTTGAAAGACCGTACTCAAGGAGTAGTTATCAATGGTTCACTGTCAAACTGGGAGGTTGTATCTAGTGGGGTCCCAGAGGGGTTAGTCCTGGGTCTGGTACTATTCAATATTTTCATTAATGACTTGGATAACAGAGTGAAGAATATGCTTATAATATTTGCAAATGACACCAAGCTCGGAGGAATTGCAAGCACTTGGGAGGACAAGATTAGAGTTCAAAACAACCTTGACAAACTGGAGAATTTCTCTGAATTCAACAAGATGAAATTCAATAAAGATAAATGCAAAGTGCTTCACTTAGGAAGAAAATAAATAAATGTACAACTACAAAATGGGGAATAATTGGCTAGGTGGCAGTACTGCTGAAAAGGATCTGGGGATTACAGTGGATCACAAATTGAATTTGAGTTTACAAACAAGTTGGATAAAAACCTGTCAGGGATGGTCTAGATTTACTTGTTCCTGCATCAGTGTAAGGGCTGTACTTGACTTCTCAAGCCCTTCCAGCCCTATATTTCTATGATTCTATGACGCTATGTCTATCGCAGCGTGAGTAGCACACTCTGCAATCTGTAAGGGAGACTTAAATTTCTCCTTCATTTGTCACATGCTTTCTGCTATCTGAAATTTTAAAAGTCACATTTTGCTGTTTGTGTGTGGAAAGCCAAACATAGACAAAAGGAATACTCTCTCCAAAGGATAACTCCAGACCTAGATACAGCCGCAAAGGGGCTTTGGGAATATTTAAGCCCGAGGATCCAACACATCATGAGTTAAAAGAAACAAGGTTTTGTTTTGGTCACACATTTCTCATGACCACAAGTCAACAACAGAATTCTGTGCCCACTGGCCAACACCTGCTGGCTCACTGGGTGTCCTCATTATCAGTTCCACAAGGAACTTGAGAATGAAAAATGTCTTGACTGAGAATTTTCCCCCACTCAATCTTAATGAATGGGCTGGGCCTCTCACACGTGGAATTCAGAGGCTTGGTACAAAAGGACTGTATGATTTCCGGCCCATGTAGATGTGTCCGCGCTAGCTCTGCTTGAGCTAGTGTGCTAAAAATACCAGCATGTCTGGGCTAGCATGCGTGGCTACTTGTGTCAGTTGCTCTGAGTATGTACACAGGGGATCTGGATGGGTTGGTACTTGGGTGGCTAGCCTCAGCTGCTGTAATTACTACCCCGGCTACACTGCTGTTTTTAGCACTGCTTGTGCAGAGCTAGTACAGATATGTCTATGTGAGCAGGAATCACACCTCCAACCTCAAATGCAGACATAACTCTATGCCACAGCCCTCACTGCAGGCCCCAGAAATGTCTTTCCAAAGCTACAGAAACATGGCAACAACTGATTATTACAGTGGAGTTGGTCACAACCCCACCATTAATCTGTTACAGATTCCCTGTGGACAGTGGAAAGAATGATGAATATCTGCTGTTTTTGTGTTAATAAAAGAAAAAAAAAACTAAACATGTAAAATGGAGTTTGGCTAAAGAGTCTCCCCCTGGCTTCTAGGGACACTCATGTCAGGCAGAGAGTAATACAACCTTATTTATTGTCCAGAACTATTACACACACAGTGAGACAATGAGTAAATTCTGGGCTCTACCTGATTTTGAGGAAGGGATCCAGTCTCAATTCCGATTGGGCACTGTACATGCTTTAACAAAGTTTAGAGACATGACTGTGCTGGCATAGGGAGGGGAAACTGGAAGAGTCTCCCAAGAAAAGTGATGGTACAGCCCCTATGACTGGTGACATAGTGAAATTCACTGGACAACCCCTGGAGAATACACTATTGGAGACCATCCTGCACTGGCCCCAGTGGAAGGATGAGATGGAGTCTAATTCTGTTTTCAGTCCTGCACTTCTCAGATCCAGCCCCACAAAGACTGCCCAGTAGGGATCCCGGTGAGACCATTTCTGGTCCCCCAAAAGCTCTCCCATTTTCAGCTGCGGCCATTGGTGGCGACGCTGTTCAGAAATAGCAACAAATGCAGAATTTTCCAAACAATCTGGGGAATAAGAGGCCTGGGTGATGCCAAAGGCTGTAGAGAGGAACCTTGTACCTCTAAAGTGCTTGTTCCAGGGGGGTCAGGGAACAGAATATGGAGCCTTTCAACTCTCAGTAGCTATCTTCAATCAAGTCAAGTGCTGTAACGAACTAAGGTTGCTACCACTGGATGGCTCTTTAGTGGCCTCTTTGTGCATTTAGTTGGTGGATCTCAGTTCAGTTCTTACAGGTTAGGTGTCCACATTACAGAAACCTGCACCACCAGCAGCAGCAGCAACAAAAGGGAGAAAATTGTCAACTGTTTTTCTTCCTAAGCTACCTGAAATAGACAGTAGCTGAGGTGCAGTTCCAAATGAGGTAGGCCCCCTCCTCTCTTTTATATCCCTCTCCCTGGGATGGGAGTGACTCACCTGAGAGATGAATGGCAGATTCTCGCTCTGTCTTCAGTAGGTCATTCCGCACTATGCAGATAATCTCTGCTAGGGCCTCTCCTCCTGGGACAGTGACATGGCCCAGAACATTATATAGACTTTCATTGTCCTGAGTCATTCCAATCTTGGACTCCAGCGCCAGACTCTGCCCTTTGTTTCCAACCCACTGGAGTTCAGGTTTGGGGAACCACCCTGTGGATCTGCAGGCCAGCCCGATCCCCTGACCTTGGGGACCCAGCACATCAATGAACACTGGGGCTACAGCTGCAGATAAAGGGAGAGAGAGAAAAAATTAGATTCTTGATAACCAACACTCTGCTGCTGACTAGTAAATAACTCTGTAACCCACTGACAAAGTGTGTGTCCAACCCTCTCCTGTGGTTGGTCTAGATGACTTCTTTATATCATGATGCTGGAGTTTTCATCCTGACAAGTGGTAAGATGATGGAGTAGACAAATCAATCAATCGATCAACATTTTTTTACATATCTCTAACATGTTAGCCTCAAGAATCAAAAAGGCCTTTGCCAATGTAAAGCTTTGCATATTTAAAGATCACCCACTGCTCAAGTGCAACCACTTCTGGAGCGGAAATACAATGGGGGTTGAACAGCCACACTGCAATACTACACTTCAATTTAAGTCAGAAGGTGCAGCATGCGGACCCTGCCTGTACCTCCGCACTTATTTCACAGGGCACACTCCTAAATTCCCAAAATGGTGAGGACAAGTTTAATGAAAAAGGCAACACCTTCTGCAGCACATTGCCCCAAAGACTGCACTGGGGTCAGTACTCAGAGGGAACAGCAAACCTTACTGAGTCATTCACCCCATTCCCTGCAGCACAGTGCCCCTTAGCACATGTTTGGACATTGGGATTAGTTAGTACTGGGACTGGTCTTATCCCTGGAGGAGCTGTTGCTGTTGCAGAGAAGGATCTTAAACTCTATGACAGAATACACTCCTGTATTCATACCCTACACACTATTGTAATAAACTCTGTACAAGGTTTGCTTCGTAAGGTATCATTTAAAAACAAATAATTTGCTGGTCAGTTTTACCCTAATAAAATATGTGTGGCAACATTACATGTGAAGTGCTAAGATTTCCCATTAGGATGTGAAGAGTGTATGTTCAAAACTCATGTAGCACCAAAATGGTCAAACAGACCTGTCTTGAAGAAAGGAGTGTAAGTATGCCTTAATTTTCATTTAAGCAGTAAGCAAAGTTATCAAGAAGGAAGTGGGGCACTGAAACTGTAAAAAGAAGGGGCAAACATCCTCAAGACACCTCCCTTTCTCTCCCTGACTGTCGCTGGCATTGCTCCTAAGAAGGCAAAGAAAAACAGCCATTGGACTGTCTGGGAGAGGGCTGGACAGTGCAGGACATATATATGTGGAGGCAAGTTGGTGACTGGGAGTCTGTTGGGGTCACCCTTCAGTACAACCCAGGCTGGTGAGACCCAGGGTGTGACTGGCAGGTTTCAGTTACACAAACACATGGGGGATGCAGCTGGCTAGTTGTGAGTAGTCCATGTTGTAGGTTACAACAGCAAGGCATTGCAAGGCACCCCAGGTTACAGGGCAGGGCAGGACACAGTCCCCCACTGATCTTCATTGTACTGTGATATGGCACAGACCCCCTGATTTCCAAATAAACTGACCCTGAAATATCTCACCTGCAATCTGTAGCTCAGTGTTGGCTTCGTGACTCCATGTAGGAGACTTCACAAAACAGATATATGTCCCGGCATCTGTAACATGGAGCCTCTTGAGCTTCAGTGATACATTCCCATTCCTAAATTCCTGCTGGAACATCTCTGTCCGTCTCTGGTAGTTGTCTCCTGAGATGTCCAGGTTAGGTTGATTTTTGTACTGATGTACGTTTACATATCCAGCTTCACTGTGTGTCCCTTCAATTTTTGACCACAGCACTTCCGTGTCTACAGGCCAAGTCCTGGGCGACAGCTGGCAGGGTAACACCACATCCTGGCCAACAATCCCTACAACAGGGTAGGGTGATCCAGACAGGGAGAATTTCTCTGTAAGAAACGTTCCCAAGAGTGGAGTGAAAGGGACATTCTGTTCATGGGAGGAGAGGTATTCACCAAAAATTAAATGTTCATAGATTGCAAGGCCGTAGAGGAAATTTGTGATCAAAATGAAGATATCCAGTTACAACAAGGGTGGGAATTAGACACATATGCAGAACACAATTGATTAGCAGTACATCACCATAACCACTCAGCTACTTCATCTGATAACCTCAGAAATGTAAGTGCTCAGAGACGTTCAGCTGACCCCAATCTGTACAAATGTGTGTGAATATTCCATCAGGTATTACCAATAGAGCTGACTGAAATGAGTTTTGTGGTTGGGTGGTTAAATCAAAAAATCTGTTTGGGGTTTTTGTTTTGTTTTTTGGTGGTATTTTTTGGGAGGTTTTCTCTTTAAAAAAAAGAAATATAGCTAAATTTCTAAACAAAATATCTTTTAAATAAAAAGTTGAAACCTTTCATTTGAAAATATTGAAACAAAACATTTCAACTTTTTTTAAAAAATGTGTTTTTTTTTCTTTTTGGCCCAAACAGAATTCTGGAATAATTTGGGTCAACCCAAAACTGCCTTCTTGGTGACTAAACTATTTGCCAAAAGATGTTGGCCTGCTCTAATTCATAACCCCTTTTTACTCCCTTGGTCACACACTCTTCTGGAGGGGTCAATCTTTAGTGATCATTTTTGGCTATTTCCAGACACACATAGCCATGTGCTCTCACTTGCTGCTGTGTATGAAAATCTCTGCTGTTGATCTGATCTGATCCAGGATATCTCTCTGTAAAATCTATGATTAATTTTCCTCTGTCTATCACATTGGTGTCTGTGACCTGTCCCTACCCAGCTTATTAGATCTGAAAGAACAATGAACAAGACTGATGGATGAAGACTGACCCTGAAGCCTCTTTTCACCCAGACACCAGCATTTCCTTCTATAGCCGTTGCAGATGTCAGTGGTGGAAGAATTTGTGCTGTGAAACCCAATGCATATCAAGGCTTGTGCATTCTCACTGAATCCAAGGGGCAGAGCCTCTATGCCGAAGGAGAGGGCTCTCCCATCTGCATAATCATTCCACTTCTCTGAGTGGCAGTAGCTATGTCAGCGGGCCAGCTTCTCCTGCCTACATAGCAATGTCCACAGCAGTGCTTAGGTTGGTGTAACATACTTTGCTTAGGGAGGTGGCTTTTCCATATCCCTGAGTGAGTTGTTATGCTGATGGAAATGCTAGTGTGTGCAAGCTGTAAGTGTAAACTCCACTCACTCCCCCTCTAGTGGTGCAGGGGCCACAGGCAGAAGTGGATGAGACTACTGCAGCCTCAGCTATCAGAAGAGTGTCACTTAGCTCAGGAATAGCAGCTCATGGTTTCAGAACTCAAAGTCCCCATTCAATCCCTACTGATTGACCCTACGGTGTGGTGTTACCTAAGGAATCAAATTACTTTTGCAAATGGCAGCACAGTGCGATAACACTCCCTGAAAGGCAGTTCAGAGTGTAAAAACTACAGGATCTAACCTCACATTAACAACTCTATGTCTGCTGCTCAGACATGAGTCTCTTGTCCCCAGATGTTTTAAGGACTGCTTCTGCCTTGCAAGATGAAGAGGCAAACATTTTATAATGGCCTCTTCAATCAATGGCCTGTGCTATACTGGAGGTCAAACTAGATGATCATAATGGTCCCTTCTGGCCTTGGAATCTATGAATCTATGTGACTGAAGAGCCCTTTTTTAAATAGTTGTTCCCCTGCAGGTACTTACAGACTAATCAAGTTATCCCATAACCTTCTCTTTGTTAAGAGCAAAAGACTGAGTTAATTGAGTCCATCACTATAAGGCAGTCCTCTAATCCTTTAACCATCTTATGGCTCTTCTCTGAACCCTCTCCAATTTATCAACATCCTTCTTGAACCGCACACCAGAACTGGACACAGGATTTGAGAGAGACAAGGTGGGTGAGGTAATATCTTTTATTGGACCAACTTCTGTGGGTGAGAGAGACAAGCTTCCGAGCTTATACAGAACTCTTCTTAAGCTTGTTTCTCTCACCAACAAAAGTTGGTCTAGAATCATAGAACATTAGGGTTGGAAGAGACCTCAGGAGGTCATCTAGTCCAATCCCTTGCTCAAAGCAGGACAAACACCAACTAAATCATTTCAGCCAGGGCTTTGTCAAAAACCTCTAAGGATGGAGATTCCACCACCTCCCTAGGTAACCCGTTCGAGTGCTTCACCACCCTCCTAGTGAAATAGTGTTTCCTAATATCCAACCTAGACCTCCCCCACTGCAACTTGAGACCATTGCTCCTTATTCTGTCATCTGGCACCACTGAGAACAGCCTAGCTCCATCCTCTTTGGAACCCCCCTTTAGGTAATTGAAGCCTGCTATCAAATCTCCCCTCATTCTTCTCTTCTGCAGACTAAATAATCCCAGTTCCTTCAGCCTCTCCTTGTAAGTCTAGTAAAAGACATAACCTCATCCACCTTGTCTCTCTCATATCCTGGGACTGACCCAGCTACAACAATACAGTATTATAGAGTGATTACACCAGTGCCAATAACAGAGGTAATGTAACCTCTCCACTCCTACTTGAGAGACCTCTGTTTATGAATCCAAGGATCACATTAGTCCTTTTTGGCCACAGCGTAACACTTGAAGCTTATGTTTCAGCTGATTGTCAACCAAGAACCCTGAATCTTTTTCAGAGTCTTTGCTCCCACAATAAAGTCGCCCATCCTCTAGGTACAGCCTGTGGTCTTTGTTCCATTTCCCTTTACCCATCTTGTAATTTAATTCCATCCCTGCCCCTCCCCTCTCCAGAACTGCCTCTTTCCAAAGCATCCCACTCTGTCCGGACGTTCATGGGGCCTAAGACCACAGGGTCTCCAAATCCCACTCCATGGCAGGGTACTGGTGTTGTGGGACACTGGTGGGGATTGTATGAGGAGGTTGGACAGTTATTGCTCAAGTTATGTTGTTTCTGGGTTATTTCACTTGATGCTGACAGCACTTGGTGCTGATATTAGTTTACTTAAGAGTATTTTTAAATCCATTTCCCAGGGTGCCCAGGGCAATGGAGGGGCACTTTTTATTATTCTAGTTTGTGAAAGCCCAAATAAATAAGTTAAAGGGAAGAAAGTGGATTTAAAGTGGTTTTACCAGAAACAGAATGGGTCAGCAGGAGGAGAATTCCCAGGAAGTCTGCACAGAGCTGTCGTGGAGCCATCAGGGTAGGTGGGATTCATCGGGCAGGGTCCTGAAAGGGAAAGAGCAGTGAAAATAAGACCCCACTATGGGGATACCATATGAGGGGAGCCACAGCTCTCGTGCCCTGTATGTCTGTCTGACTCAACATGGTCTACTCAGACTCTACAATCAGAAACCAGCATTTCACCAGGAACTGGCGAGGGGATTGTCCCTGTTATGCTGTTCTGGGTCTTTCTCAATTTTACCCAGAAGGGACTGTAACTGACACAAGGGACTTCACGGAAATAACAGCTTCTGCCCCATTGAAAACAATGAGTCCCAACAGAACCAATAGAAAACACATTCTAGCCAGAGTGCAGAGGGGGTCATATGAGCTCTTCGCATGTGAGTGTATAAATCCCTGCAGTGAAATGGACCCAGGAGCCCATCTACTCCAATATCTTACCTCTGATGCTGGCCAGCACCTGCTGCTGGAAGCTGCATGAAACCCTGCAATAAGTAGTTATGGGATAAGGTGACTATTAAAGAGCTTTATTCCCAGCCCCCGTCAGTTTCAGCCAGGCTCATACACTGAAGCTGGAGGACTTATAACCCCTCCAGAACCCTTGGGGTTTTTGTTTTAGTCGTTAACCCTTATTGTTGTAATTCTTGACCCTTCTAGAGAGCCAGGGACCACCTTCTCCATTGGTACTTTATTCCTCTCTCTAGTGAGCCACTGCATTGTGGGGGACCCTCCCTCCAATAAATCTCCCTTAGGCCTCCTCAGTGCTGCTTCCTATGTCACCAGAGGTACATGAGGTCTTCCTCTCCTCCCTCCTCCCCAGAGCTGGGCATGTGCTCTGCACATTGCTCCCAGCCCCCTGGCACAGAGACTGGACTTTGGCTGCCCAACAGAAAGCACTTTCTGTTATCGCTCAGCAGCCCAGCCCCAGAGCAAAGGGTAAGTGTCTGCTCATGTCTACTGACAGCTTGAAACAAGAGCTGTGGTGTGGGGGAGGGAACCATCCTGTGCATCTCCAGGGGGTGTTAACACCAAGCCCCTGCTGCTGTGGGTAATCCCGCCAATGATCTGTGTGTGCGGCAGAAAGAAAGGGCTCAGCCCATCAATGTTAGTACATCCACCCAGCTGCTGGAGTAAGTACTGTGGACTCTACTGCTACCCCCACCGAAGAAAGACGGGATGCTGCTTGGTCCCTGTTTATGGGTAGGAAAGCCCCCCTGTCACTGCCACTCCAAGTGGAGGCAGGACCACGGTGTCACGATATTTGAGTTCATTAAACAACAAACCAGTGAATGGGAAAGGAACAAAACTTTTCTTAAATAAACTAGAGAGTGTCTGTGGTGAACTCCTGTGCACAGATAGCCTGTGTTCTCCACCCCTGATCCCAGGGCATGCTGCAAAATCACCATAGAGCCTCTCTAAACTATAAACTTGCACAAACATATCTCTACATCTTCCCGCTGAAAAAACAAAAAGCAAAGAGACAAACAAAACCAATTTGCTCCTATATATAAACAGCTAACAGCTATCTAATAACATATACATTACAAAAAGAAGAACAGGAGTACTTGTGGCACCTTAGAGACTAACAAATTTATTAGAGCATAAGCTTTCGTGGACTACAGCCCACTTCTTCAGATGCATATAGAAGAAGTGGGCTGTAGTCCACGAAAGCTTATGCTCTAATAAATTTGTTAGTCTCTAAGGTGCCACAAGTACTCCTGTTCTTCTTTTTGCGGATACAGACTAACACGGCTGCTACTCTGAAACCTGTCATATACATTACACTCTCAACCCAACCAGTACATTTCCATAAATTCAATGTGTCAACTACCTAGAGAGGAGAAGTTATCAGCACATAAAGCTGGAGTGAATTTTACTAGTCACTTTCCTCAAATACCCCTTCTCCAGGCAAGTTAGCAAGTCTTTATGTGTCTTTCAGTATGTTTAATTTCCCTCTCTGGTCTTCTTAGGATCAGCCTTTCATTACAGTGTGAGCAGAAGTGAAAGTAAGCCGGTCCGGTCCGGTACGGCATACCGGCAAGAGCCGGAATGCTGGGCAGGACTAGATTGGCTTCCACAGGCTGGCGATTTAAAGCGCCCAGGGCTCCCTGCAGCAGCAGGAGCCCCGGGCCCTTTAAAACGCCTCCTGAGCCCCGCTGCTGGGAGCTCCAGACCTTTAAAGCTCCGCCCGAGCCCCACTGCCAGAGCTCTGGGGTAGCAGCTGCAGGGCTCCGGCGGTGATTTAAAAGACATGGGGTTCCCCACAGCGGCTGGAGCCCCGGGCCCTTTAAAGCACCACCTGAGCCCCACTGCTGGAACCCCGGGGTAGTGGTGGCAGGGCTCTGGTGGTGATTTAAAGGGTCAGGGGCTCCGGCCACTGCGGGGAGCCCCGGGCCCCTTAAAGTGCCGCCCAAGCCCCACTGCCAGAGCCCCGGGATAGCAGGACTCCAGCAGTGATTTAAAGGGCTACCGCAGCCCCAGGCCCTTTAAATCTCTGCCGGAGCCCTGGGGTAGCAGCAGCAGCCAGGAGCCCCTGAAACTCCATCGGCGATTTAAAGGGCCCGGAGCTGGTAGCTCTGGGGGTGATTTAAAGGGCCCAGGTATTAAAGGGGGGAGGGATAGCTCAGTGGTTTGAGCATTAGCCCGCTAAACCCAGGGTTGTGAGCTCAATCTTTGAGGGGGCAATTTAGGGATCTGAAGCAAAATCTGTCTGGGGATTGGTCCTGCTTTGAGCAGGGGGTTGGACTAGATGATCTCCAGAGGTCCCTTCCAACCCTGATATTCTATGATTCTAAAGGCCTTGCCTCTTCTGGTTGAGGCCATGCCCCCTGCTCAGGACTCCAGCGTACCAGTAAGTCCTTTAAGTTACTTTCACCCTGAGTGTGAAAGGTTCTCTTGTTGCTTGCCCATTTCTCCTCTGTCCTTTGATGATAAATTATGAATTGGTTGGTAAATGCCAAAGTTCACATCTATTGTCAATGTTCTGGAACTTACTCTTAGATCACTTCAATTACACCAAAATTTGTCCCCCTGGTCTGTCTGGACTACATAAGACCTTGGCTGCAGCTGTTCTTTAATGGAACCCCATTGGCACCAAGTATTAGAGGTGTGATTCCTCAGTCACACTCTATCACCTGGGTTAAGAGATGGGAGATCACAGGCCCTTTTGCCAAAATAATATTTCTTCGTCTTCTGATTTTCTTTAATCTTCCATATGGTTTCATCATCATGAGATTTCAGCAAGTTAGCAGTGACTGGTAAATTAGATCTGATCATTCTTCTCATTAACAGCTGAGCTGGAGAAAAGCCATTCTCCAGAGGTGTACTTCAGCAAACCAATAAAGCTTTATGAAAATCACCCTTAATGTCAGAAGTCTTTTTCATAAGATTCTTTACCATCTGTATAGACCTTTCCACAAGTCCATTCATTTGTGTGTGATGTTTTGTGATGAAAATCCCAATTGATGGTAAATTGCCTAAAATCTGCACTGGAAAAAATGCGGCCCATTATCGCTAAAGATTTCATCTCTGGAGAACATTCCCTTCGTGACAGCTATCACTGACTTATTAATAGTGCTGTGCAGTGAGCAAATTTCTGGGCACAGAGAATAATAATCTGCAACCATTTAGTAATCATCTGATTGCCAGGGAAATCAGTCATAGAATAATAGAACCATAGGGTTAGAAGAGACTGCAAAAGTCATCTAGTCTAACCCCCTGCCAAGATGCAAGATTTACCTACCTTCTCCTAAGGCATTTCTGGAATTGGGTGAGGTCTCAGTGGCTCTGCCTGTTGGCATGTCTTGTATTTTAAGAATGAAAAGCAATTTTCTACCACATTAGTAACATCATGATTGATCCGTGACCAATACAGCACCTCTCGTGCCCAATGTTTGCACTTCTCAACCACCCCATCTATCTCAGTAAGTTCTGTAGTTCCAATAGTCTCTTATACTTGGACAGCAACTGCTTATTTCTCTAGGCCACACATTACATATCACTTCTTTAAAGATCCCCAATGATTAATCTTTCTCCATTTCCTCTCTTATCTGTTGCAGTCTATTGTTAGCTCTGGAAATTGACTTTGCAATCAGATCTACCTGGGCTTGCATATCTATCTCTAAGTCTTCTCTCGTTTTGTAGTTGGAGTCACCACTCTGGAAAGTGCATCTGCAGTGACCAAGCATTTTCTGGGCATGTGGGTCACAGCCAAGTCATATTTTGTAGCTTTATCATCATTCTTTGAATCCCTAGATACAGTCATTTAGCAGTTTGACAAATAATACTATCGGGCCATGTGGTCTGTTTCAACATCCATTTTCTGGCCATATATATTTTGATTGAGTCTCTCACAGGAAAACAATATTTCTAAAAGCTCCTCAATCTGTGCATATCTGGTTTCTGCCTCTGTCAGTGATTTGGATGTGTATGTCCTGGTGGCCAACAATCATTGTGTTTCTGTAAAATCACTGCACCTAACTGACACTATGAAGCATATGCTGAAATTTTAATAGGCCTGCCTGGGGTGTAGAACTCAACACTGGCTCTTGTATCAGTTGTTTGAAACCTTCCCACAATTACTCCTGTCATGCAGCCCAATACCATTCATTTTTATTTTCTAGGAGTTTCCTCAAAGCTGGTGCTTTTGTAGATAAATGAGGTATGAGTTTTCCAAGACAATTAGCCATTCCCAGGAACCATTGGCCATCTTTCTTTGACTGGGGATACAGCATCATTTCAATGGCTGAAACCTTCCTTTTATCAGGTTTTATGCCTTCGTTGGAAATTAATATCTCCAACAAAAATCAGCTCTGTAACCCCTAAAACACATTTCTCCCTGTTTAGTTTCAAGTTTGCAGCTCTAGTTACATCCAAGACTTGTCAAAGTCTACAATCATGTTCCTCTTTAGTTGAGCCCCAGATGATGATATCATCCACTGTGGTGGTGACACCATTAATATATTCATAGATCATATTTATGATTTTATGATAAACTTCTGGTGCTGAAGCTATGCTGAAGGTTAAATGTAAGAACTTTCCAAAACGGGTATTAAATGTACATAGTTCTGAGCTTTGTTAGAATCATAGAATATCAGGGTTGGAAGTGACCTCAGAAGGTCATCTAGTCCAATCCCCTGCTCAAAGCAGGACCAACCCCAACTAAATCATCCCAACCAGGGCTTTGTCAAGCCTGACCTTAAAAACCTCTAAGGAAGGAGATTCCACCACCTCCCTAGGTAACCCATTCCAGTGCTTTACCACCCTCCTAGTGAAAAAGTTTTTCCTAATATCCAACCTAAACTTCTCCCACTGCACACTTGAGACCATTACTCCTTGTTCTGTCATCAGGTACCATTGAGAACAGTCTAGATCCATCCTCTTTGGAACCCCCCTTCAGGTAGTTGAAAGCAGCTATCCATTGCCCCCTCATTCTTCTCTTCTGCAGACTAAACAATCCCAGTTCCCTCAGCCTCTCCTCATAAGTCATGTGCTCCAGGCCCCTAATCATTTTTGTTGCCCTCCGCTGGACTCTTTCCAATTTTCCCACATCCTTCTTGTAGTGTGGGGCCCAAAACTGGACACAGTACTCCAGAGGGGAATAGAGGGAAATGATCATGTCCCTCGATCTGCTGGCAATGCCCCTACTTATACAGCCCAAACTGCCATTAGCCTTCTTGGCAACAAGGGCACACTGTTGACTCATAAGTTCTTGAGTTAATTTAAGCACTGAAATCCTGAGGTGGCATCCAATTACTGAAATCTTGTACATTTGCAAATTCAGTCATAATCTCTTCTCTGGCTGGCAGTTTGAAATATTCTCTTTTAATAGCCTTATTGAAATTTCCTGGATCTAAGCATATGTGTAACTAGCAATTATTTTTCTCCACAATGACCAGGGAGCTCACCCATTCCATTGGCTCCTCAATTTTTTTTGTATTACTTGCATTGCTTCCATACATTCAATCTTAGCCTTGAGTTTATCATGAAGTGCAAATGGCCCCTTTCTACATGGATGGATATCTGGAGGGCCTGCTTGTTTATCTGGATTATGTACACGTACAAGAAATGTGCATCTCTGAAAGGTCTCATTCCTTTTTGGCATGTAATGTTTCTCACAATTAGTCAGTACTTGAACTTAACTTCATGCTTTCACCCTCTTCAAACTTAAAGTAGTTATAAATATCCAGTGCTTCCTCCACAACAACATGCAAAAAGATCGATGACTGCACTTTATAATTTTTCTCCTCTGTCCCTACAGCTGACAATTACAATTCAAATCTCTGTCGGAATTTTTTCCAGTTCTCTGCAACATTACCTGACAATTGTAGACTGGAGGCAGGTTCTTAAACTAGTCAAGCAGCTATTGGGCTCTTAAAATACATACAAAAGCTTCTGTTTCTTCCCTGTTTTTCTCCTTCTCTGCTCCACCTGCTCCTCTTTCCTCTGCTTTCGGTTTCAAACACAGGAGTTAACCTCAAGGTGACTGCTGCAGTCTCCTTCTCATTCGGCACTTCTGACACCATGGAATGATCTTGGGGTCCATTAAACAACAAACCGGTGAATAAGAAAGGATTAAAGCTTTGATTAAAAAACAAACTAGAGAGTGTCTGTGGTGAACACTGTGCTCTGCATCCCGGCTTCTAGGGCATGGCTCAAAATTCCTATATTCATAATACTGTCCCTTATGATGAAAGCTCTCTAAATGATAAGCTTGCACAAACATATCTCTACACATGGCACAGGAATGGGGACATAGGAGTGAAGCCGCCGAGCTCCCCACCCTCCCCTTGACCCTCCTTCCCCTGCAGTGTCATGGCTGGCACGTGGCTCTGGATTGCCTTATTCCAGCCCAAACAGAACAACACACAGGGCAGCTCTCACATCTCCAGAACTTCCTGTTTTCTATCCAGGTCTCCCTCTTGGGACAGCAGCCCAGCTGTTGGCTCACAGAGGCCTCTTCCAGCTGTGACCCAGAAACTCTTGCTAGTCTTTCCCCCAAAAGCCTCACAGCACCATCTGGCTGAGTGACATCTCTTAAGGGTTTTGTGGTATTCTGAGGACAATGCTGGAATTATTAACTATCACTCTGAGAATGGTGGGGTTTCCTTGTCCTGCTTGCAGGTTAGAGAGCTTTGTAGGGAAGCATGCAAGTAGCATCAGTCTCAAAAGACCCAGCCTAGAGCAAAGTGGCATGAAAGGGGTCTGCCATGGGGAGCAGCCTGATTTGTCACTGTCTGGTTTTGGTTACTGGGTGTTATTGTCCTGGCTTCTAAGAATGAGCAGTGTTACAGTGCAACCTTCCAGCAACAGTATTTATGTTTTTATCTAACTTCTCTCTGTGTGTGCCGTGAACATAACAGACATCACTGAGGCAGGGCTGTGATTCTTTGCTAGAAATCATGTGGCAAATCTATATGCCCTGTTACACCCCGCTATCAAAAGGTCTTGACTTCCACTCACAAACACCACAAGGCAACATGATACAATAAGTAAATTAAGGACAGAGTAAGGAATCACACATCATTGGGGTATGTTCCCAGGGACAGTTACAGGCTGCTTGGAAAAGTGTGCAGGCCCAGAGAATGATGGAGAGGAACCTACCTCAGTGCTTCAAAATGTCCCTTGAGCTGGAAGAGTTCTCAATTCAGCCATCCATGAAGATAGCTCCTGTGTCACACTAAAAACCCAACAAACTGAAATGGGAAATGTGCGTGAGGAACGAAGAGTGAATGTATCTTCCACCTCCTCAACAAAGGGATTGTATCTGAACTGTGATCAGGGAAAGTGAAAGCACAAGAGAGCTGGTTACATATTAACCTTTCAGAAGGGTAGCCATGTTAGTCTGTATCAGAAAAAAAAACAAAGAGAAGTTCTTGTGGCACCTTAGAGGCCACATCCACCTGACTGAATTGGCCTCCTTAGCACTACAAAAAGTAATTTTCCCTCTGTTGATATTCATTCCATCTTGTCAACTGTTGGGAATGGGCCACATCCACCCTGATTGAATTAGCCTCGTTAGCACTGACCCCCCGACTTGGTAAGGCAACTCCCATCTTTTCATGTGCTGTATAAATATACCTGCCTACTGTATTTTTCACTCCATGTATCTGATGAAGTGGGTTATTGCCCATGAAAGCTTATGCCTACATAAATTTGTTAGTCTCTAAGGTGCCACAAGGACTCCTCATTTCTATAGTAACCTTTAATACTAGTAACTTCTCCCATAAGGGATTTTTCAGTTCAGGGGAAGAACCAAAATTTTTGGAGAAAAAAATTCTGTTCATGTTAAACTGAAATGGATTTTTTTTCTTACCATAACTAACTCATCCCAACAACCCCAAACCCATTTTTTTAAATGTAAAACACCAGAAATGAAAACTAAACAGAATGGAAAACCAAACCAAAACACGGGGTTTTCATTTGCGGCAGGTAAACAAACCGGCCTGGCCCGCCAGGGGCTTTCCCTGAACAAGCAGCAGACCGACTTTGAGAACCACTGTTTTAGGGGGCACTGAAATTATTCACAAATAGGCAAGTAATTTTGTCTGAAAAATGTTTTTGTTTTTATAAAGACAAAATGGTTTGTTCTGATAATTTCAAAACAATGTTTTTGACTTTTAATTTTGTTCAGAAACATTTTGTTCAGAAATCACTTACTCTGATTTGCAAAGTTTCAGACCCACCAAAACTGCATTTCTCATCAAATAAACTATTCATTCAACCAATGTGTCCAAAGTTCTGTCTTGCAGACCTCCATGACCAATGACTTCCCTACACCAGTCTGATTCACCAATACCAATCTGGGGTGGGAAGCTTCTATATTGTGATAATCATTAGCTTTTCCATGCCCTCACTCTTGTTGTTGGTGATCCTGAGCTGCAGAGGCTAGCTCAGTGCACAGATCCAGAAATGTGGCCTTCCAGAACTTGAAGTCGTCATATGTCTGCATAACAATCACATCACATCCTTGAGTGCTCGTTGGATGGCCTCAGAGCATTGCTGCAGTAAGTACAGATGATCTGAGAACAGATCCAACAGGAACATGGGTTTTCTTCTGAGAACTCCCCCGCCCCCGCCCCGGCAGATTCACTTAGCTGGTACCTCAGACACAGTGCCATGGTTTCACCAGAAAGACAATATCTGCTTAACTCTCATAATAATGTACAGGGTCATATCAGTTTCCTGGGACCCTCCATGCTGACAGGGAGCAGTTTGGAAATGGCATAAACACTAGGTGAGTTATGAGCAACAGCAGAAGAGATAGTGGGTGTTTGACCCTGCTCCCATAATACCCTAGAACACCAGTATGTACACCACAATGCTGCACAAAATAGCCCATAAATTTGTTAGTGAATCTGAAGGCAGAGCAACCTACCCACACTGCACTGTACTTAAATAGATTCAGAGTGCCCCGATGTAGACACAAATGCTGTTGTTTGTATAGGGTAAAAGGGCTGGAACAAGCCAGAGAGGCTGCACAGACCATCAGCCAATCAGCAAGGGCCTGTGGGGAGCCAATCAGGGCCAAGAAATAGGCAGCCTTGGACAGAGCAGTGCTGGGCAGGCTGTAGGGAGCAGAAGAGAGCTCAGGCCCCTTACTTGCCACACTGCAGCCTCTGCTAAAAAGGGTCAAGAAGGTGCAAAGGCCAAAGGGGAAATGGCTCAGGGATGATAGGCAGACAAGGGGAAAGCAGGATGGCAGAGAGAGGCTGCTGCTAGAGTGTCTCTGGGTCAGGACCCAGAGTAATGGGCAGGCCTGGATCCCCCCCACCCCCATTTCTCTTTACACTGCACCTGGCTGCAGAGGAGCATGACTGATACAGACTGCAACTTGCCCCTAAGGTGAGGGGCTAGATTTTTGGGTTGTGGCTGGCCACTGAGTCAGGGGCAAGCTGAGGGACTGCCGTTACTCTGCCACCCTCACCCCCACCCTGAAAAGAGGTGAGAATGGAGTAGTGGACACTGCCCACTGGCCACCTGAAGAGGACAGTGTGGTCCAGAGAGTGACGCATGTCCCGGTGGTGGAGACAAACAGCAGGGCAGACAATGGGTGAGACACCATCCACAGAGGACGCTCCAGAGCTTGACAGAGCTAATTCCCAGAGCAACCAGCAGGAGGTGCCACGGTGGTGAGCACCGCCCGTTACAGTGCAATATCAGCTGTGGGAACACAGAACTAAAATAGTTGTACAATTTAATGAAACTTATCATTTATACCAGTGCAGCTTCTATGTTTAGACAAGGCCTTTCACACAGTGTATTATGAGAACACTTTTCCCAAATCCAATCACAAATTATGTCTGAGTCAACTGTAGCAAAATTGTAAGACTTAGCTAGTTTTCATAGATTCATAGATTCTAGGACTGGAAGGGACCTCGAGAGGTCATCGAGTCCAGTCCCCTGCCCGCATGGCAGGACCAAATACTGTCTAGACCATCCCTGATAGACATTTATCTAACCTACTCTTAAATATCTCCAGAGATGGAGATTCCACAACCTCCCTTGGCAATTTATTCCAGTGTTTAACCAAGTTCCCTTCATGTGTTTACATATGAGCTGATGGATTCATTTATTTGCATTCTCTTGCTGAATTTGCATTGTTCAGATCTTACATTTGTGTGGGGTGTAAATTTAACATCTAAGGCTGCTTTTGATTGTTCATTCATTGCTTCCTTTTTTGGTAAATAGAGAAAATCCTTTGCACAAGAGGTCCTTTAGAGTGTAGGAAAGCTCATTTCATATTATCTGCTTTGTGTATCTACAGGCAACTTCATAGATGGGGAAAGAATCTGTCTACATCTTAAATTCTGCACAGAGATCAGTTGCATTTAAGTTGAAAGGCAGGGGAGGTGGTAAATAGGGACTTGTCATCTTTCTCAAATTTCCTCACCAAACCATCACTCGTACCAAACTGTAGTAGTCTTGACAATTCATAGATTCTAAGGCCGGAAGGACCACTGTGATCATCTGTCTGGCCTCCTGTATAAAACAGGCCAAAGAACTGCCCCCAAATAATTCCTGTGTGAACTAGAGCAGATCTTGTAGAAAAACACCCAATCTTGATTTTAAAATTGTCAGTGATGGAGAATTCATCATAATCTTTTGCAAGTTTTTTCCAGTGGTTAATTATCTTCATTTTCAACAACTTACACCTTATTTCCTGTCTGAATTTGTCTAGCTTCAACTTCCAGCCATTGGATACCATTAGACCCTTGATTCAAGAGCCCTCTAATATAAAATTTATGTTCCCAAAAGATGTTCCCCAGGCACTTATACACTGTAATCAAGTCACCCCTTAATCTTCTCTTTGTTACACTAAACAGATTGAGCTCCTTGAGTCTATCATTACTAGGCGGGTTTTCTAATCCTTTGATCATTCTTGTGGCTCTTCTCTGAACCTGTTCCAATTTATCAACATATTTCTTGAATTATGGACACCAGAATCGAACACAGTATTCAAGCTGTGGTTGCAACAATGCCAAATATGGAAGTAGTATAACTCCCTACTCCTACCCCGGGTTTCCCCTGTTTGGCCACAGAATCACACTGGGAGCTCATGTTCCAATCATTATCCACAATGACCCCCAATTGTTTTCAGAGCTATTTTTTCCTAGGACAGAGTCCTCCATCCTGGACTCACGATTTCTATTACATCAAGAAGATAATGGAGGAAACTGGATTAAGTTGATTACTCAGAGTTCCCATCCTTCCTGTTTGTCTTTTTCTGGCCTGCTACCTCTCACCTTTGCAATTTCTGTTGGACACATGTTCACCAGAAAGCCCAGGGCCACATTTACAGTGATAAACTTTCAGTATCCTTTACAAATGTCTAGTGTGGGTAAGTTAAGACTTCAAGGTGCAAAATTTTTAAGTGAAAGTAACTAACCTTTGGAACAACTTCCCTAGGGATGAAGTAGATTCTCCATCACTTGGAGTCCTTAAATCAAGACTAGATGGTTTTCTTAAAGGTCTGCTGTTACTCAGTCACAAGGTACTGGACTTCATCCAGGAATAATTGGCTGGGATTCTCTGATCTGTGTTATGCTGGAGGTCAGACTAGATGGTCACACCAGCGCTTTCTGGCTTTAAAATCAATGAAAACATTAACATACAAAGAATAGCAATTGAGGTATGTTTACATATCTGGCCAGACATATAATTGTGTTGCCAAATCATTGAAGAGACTGTATCTTATGTTGTATTAACACCAGCCTTTCTGCATTGCTAAATCGGGGCTGAGTCATGGGGAATGGTCACTGACTAGTGGTAGATGAAGCATCTTCACAAGGAACTCTCTGCAGATGCTTGGGTGAATGAAGTTGTCACCTTATGCTGTGGTTGCCTCTAAGGCTAGGTCTACACTACCCGCCTGAATCGACGGGTAGAAATCGACCTCTCGGGGATCGATTTATCGCGTCCCGTCGGGACACGACAATCGATCCCCGAATCGACGCTCTTACTCCACCAGCGGAGGTGGGAGTAAGCGCCGTCGACAGAAAGCCGCAGAAGTCGATTTTGCTGCCGTCCTCACAGCTGGGTAAGTCGGCTGCGATACGTCGAATTCAGCTACGCTATTCACGTAGCTGAATTTGCGTATCTTAAATCGACTCCCCCCTGTAGTGTAGATGTACCCTAAGACAGACCTCTCTCTGCAGCTATGCTGTGCGATCGAACTGTGTCTGCAAACAAACAGGCATCAACCAGGAAACAACTGCTTACAGGTTATTTATTATCTCCCCTTTTGCTGCCCTTTTTGGAGTTAAGCCTTTCATTGCCTTGTCTCACAGTGTCTGCCTTCAGGAACTTCTTCACAGGTTTTAGCAATAACAGACCCAGTTCTGCCCTGATTTCAGAGAGGTGTGAAAGAGGACAGGATTTGTCATAATGAGCCACAAGGGACAGTGAAGAGGATTCTCTGCTATACAAATTACATCATCTGTGATGTAATTTCCTGGTCAGATCAGCTTGTCTCTAACACTTAGCCTCTTTCTGAGTCTCCTCATTTTCACACAAGAGTAAATGTCAGACTGACTGAGATTTGGATCCATAGAATCATAGAAGATTAGGGTTGGAAGGGACCTCAGGAGGTCATCTAGTCCAACTTCCTGCTCAAAGCAGGACCAACCCCAACTAAATCATCCCAGCCAGGGCTTTGTCCATCATTAAGAATAAACACAATAGGTCTGTTCTAGAGTGACACAAAAAATGCTGTTATGGTGGGAGTCAGCAGATAGTGGTCTTTTCTTTTATTCATAGTCTCACTAGTCCCATTTCTTGGCATGTGAGCAGTGAATAGTTTATGAAAAAATGTTGTATTATTAGTACCTTTGCAATGTAGTTTCTTTGGATGAGCTGTTGGTAACAGCAAGAGTTTGTTCTCTGCCTTCATCTCTGTAACTAGTGTCAAATCCTGATGCAGAACTGTGAATTGGTACTTTGGCTGAGATTTCTGAAGAAAAAAACGTTTAGCTGCATGCTATTTATGACCAACTCTGTTCCAGGACTGGTGTATATGGTGTAAATAAACAAATTACACTAATAAAATACCCAGACTCTGTCACTGATTTCTCCTTCAACAGGCAACTGACCTTCAAAAACCTGAAATCTGCTTCTACTCAGCATACAGGCTACATTTAAAATAACAACAGGCACCAATTGTCCCACCCCACCCCCCTTATGGGCCATCTAGCAGAGATGGCCAGGACTGAATGGGCCAAGGAGACAGAAATCCCCTTCTCAATCATAGAGTTGATCTCTCCAGAGCAGGGGGAAGCTGAACTGTCAATCAGCAGTCTATGGGGAATGTTTGCATGTCCTTGCTTTATGGATACATCAGTACATTAACTTTTCAAGGTTGTCAATCTCTTCCATTCCCTGTAATGAAATTCACATACCATGTTTAACAGAAGCAGAATGAAAGAGGCTGTGAAAAATTCACATAAAGGCCCAGAGTTTTCAGAAATCGGGGACACTTTTACGTGTGAAAAATACATGTAACGCTGCATACCTAGTTTGTGCATGCAGCTATCACAAGTTTACATGCAATGAGGCACCTTGACAAGCAAATGTGATTTGTGTTCACACTTATCAGATTTGCCTGCATAAACATGGTGACTGAGCAAACAAATTAGGTTTATTAATATGTTGCACTTGCAGTTCTAGGCCTAACTTTTTATGAATGAGACCAATATTTTTTTTAAAGAATATATAAATCTAAAAGTAGATACTCTGTAGCTGAAACCTTTCAGAGCTTTTTAAAGGGATAATGGGAGATATCAAGCACAGTCATTTCTTTCCTTTATGAGCCATTGTCCCTTCCTTTTTGGGGAAGGGGGAACACAGCTGTATGGCTCAGTGCAGCCCGAGGAAGCTGCTGGAGGGGAGGGGGAAGTAAATGTTGTAAAGTTTTTGAATAGTATTTGCAGTCCTGTTGGTGGATGACGTTTCCAATTCTACAAATGCTGCTACACACTATACTGCAGGATTCCTAGATTTGAAATCTAAAAGGGACCATCATGATCATCTAGTCTGACTTCCTGAATAGCACAGGACAGAGAATTTCACCTGCTAATTCCTTTATCAAGCCCATAGCTTCCAAGTGAGCTCCAGTGTGTCGTTTAGAAAGGCGTCTAAACTTGATTTTAAGACAAATCATGGAATATTTGCCACAACCCTTGGTAAATTGTCCCGCTGGTTAATTACCCTCACTGGTAAAAATTTGCATCTTAACTCCACTTTGAACTTTGCTCACTTCTTGCTCACCAGGCAGCTCATGTTTACCTGCTTTAGACAATAATCCCAAAGGGTAAACTATTCAAAAGCACGTAGGTAACTTAGGCAAAGTCTAACATGCATAACACAAGACAGAGAATTTCATGAATTGATTTCTCTACCAAGCCAAATATCTTCTGGATAAGCAAGAGTGTGTATTTTAGACAGACATCTAAACTTGATTTTAAGACAACAAATGAACAATAATTTGCTAAAGAATGCACTTTTCAGGGCACAAAAATTATTAGTGAACTCAGGTAGGTTTCAGTGAATAGTTTCAGACAAAAGAAAAACTGAAAACAAACATTTCAGAAATGTCAAAACAGTCCATTTAGAAAACGCTGAACTGATCTGTTCTGACAGTTCATTTTAAATCAACATTAAAAAAAAAGTAGAACTGAACTGGCATTTCATTAAAAAAAAAATCATTTTATTGACTTTTCATTTCGTTTCAAATTGACCCAAGCGAAATTGGGAGGAGGGGTTCTTTTCAGCAAGGAAATAAAATCAGTCTAGGTTAGAAACAAAACATATTTTGTTCTTTTGTTTAGTTTGGCCACCGAACTGAACAATCAGTTATTCACTCTGCTTTGCTTTAACTTGACCCTTGGCTGGAGCCTGGGGATAAGCCAGTTCTGATTACAGGATGGGCCTCACCTGAGAGGAATTGGGTGATTCCTGTATAAAAGTTCCCTGTAGATGCTGCAGAGAGCATAAAGGCTGCTGCAGTGCTTTGAGGCAGCAGGGGGAGCCATAGCAGGAAAGGAAGCTCAGAGCAGGGAAGAAACTCTCCAGGCAGGGAACCTGAGAAGTGACCGGGATATGTCTACACTGCAATAAAAACCTATAGCATTGTGTCTCAGACAAGTCAATGGACCTGGGTTTGTGGGGCTTACACTGTGGGACTAAACTGCAGTATAAACGTTCAGATTTGTGATGGAGCCTGGTCTCTGAGATCCTCCCCTCTCATGGGATTTCAGAACCTGGGCTCCAGCTTGAGCCCGATGTCTATACTGCAATTTTTAGCCCTGCAGCCCAAGCCCTGCAAGCCTGAGTCAGCTGATCCAGGCCAGCTGTGGCTGTGCAATGGGTCTTTCAATGCAGTGTTCTGGGTCTGCCAGAGGGAATTTGAGAAGAGATGTAGGAAGTGGCCCAGAGAAAACCCCGACACAGGTAAAGGAGCAGACCTAGCTGTTCAGTACAGGGGCCAGAACCTGGTGTTGAGAGTGGGACTGGATTCCCCTCTTGGCTCCAAGGAAGGGGGCATACAAGTGCACAGAGATGGTCACTAAGCCCAGCCAGGGGTAGCAGGCTGAGCTGAGGACAGACTGAGGAGTCACCCCAGAGAAGGAGGAAGGAATTGTTTCTGTTAGACATTTTTGTACAGTTGTCCCTCGGAAGGGGTGGACTAAACATGGTGATCCAGCAGAGGTCCAAGTTACCTGGCACAGAAATCGCCACTGCGCTGGAGCAATCGTCAGCAGAGGGTGCTAGCCTAGTAAGAGTCCAGGGATGCCATGCCTGGGGGAGGCATAGCAGTGAGTGGATTAATTTACAGGCCTCTCAATCCAGTTTTTTAAAGTGGTTTAGGCACAATCCTTTTGCAGAGTGGACACCAGAACAGCACACCATGTACTAGCAGTGGGCTCACCAGGCCTGAGAGAGCTCAGAGAAGATCTAACAACAATAATTTGTCTGGAAAATCTGCCTTGGAAGATGTAAAATCAATCTCTTTGACTTTCAGGGTGATTTAGATTATTAGGCATCAGATTTTTAAGAAGTATTTAGGTGACTCTTTGTATCTTTAAGTCCCTAAATACTGCCTCCCCCCTCAGTTTTCTCTTCTCAAGACTAAACATGCGCAGGCTTTTTATCCTTTCCTCATAGGGCAGGTTTTCTAAACTTCTGATCACTTTTGTTGCTCTCCTCTGTGCTCTCTCCAGTTTGTCTACAATGTTCCTAACGAGTGGCTCCCAGAACTGGACACAGAACTCCAGCTGAGGCCTCACCGGTGCTGGGTACAATGCAACAATTACCTCCTGTATCTTACATACACCCCCCCCACCCCTTAATACAGGAGCTTTGTTGAACCTCGGGTATTGGTGCATGTTGGTCCCTCCTGTTCTCTGTCTACAGCATACAATAGTGTAGTGTCCTGAGGCATGTGATACTTTAGGCTAATTCTGGTTGTTGGGCTTGGTAGCTGGGTGGTGTTGGTGGCCTGTGAAATATAGAAGGTCCGGCTAGATGATTAGTGAGCCCTTCTGGCCTTAAACTTTATCGTGCCACCCCCTCCATGGTCTGAATTCCACCCTGGGCTGGGGACTAGCATCTTTCTTACCAGTGATAAGAGAGCAAGATGGAGGCAAAACTGTTATGCTTAGGGAGAGTCTCCCAGGACACCTCTATCACATGGGGACTTTTAACCTGGCCCCATCCCAGCTATGTGTTCATTTTTCTGAATCCTTTCTCAGTAACGAATAAGAGGGGAGTTTAGTGATATGATTAGGCTTGAACAAAACCCAACCACGTTCAATTTTCAAACTTCCAGCCCTAACTAGAGAGGCTGTGGCTGGAGGTGAGGCTGGCAGGGCAGGAAACATGGAACAGTACTGATCTCAGATGCCAGATGTAAACAATGTATCTCAGAGAGAGACCAGCTCCCTAAACCCTGATGAGCTGAAGGAGGCTCAGAGCAATGACAAAGTTTGGTTTTGGTACCTGAGCCCTCAGCAGCTGAGGAGAGATGATCAGAGTGGGGAGTGACTGTAAATGTCCCTGTGAGCCATCCTCCCACCCCCTCTATTGTGGGAACTACCTCCTCCTCCCATCCCACAGGCTGTGTGTGTCCCCCATGTCCCTTGACCCCCTATCATTGTCCCCCTTTCTCCCATCCCCCAACAGGAATGTTGTGTGGTCTCATTCCCTCATGGCAAAAGGTCCCCTGTTGTTTGAAAACAACTCTCATCTCAGACCTGACACAATCACTACAAAAGACACATGTCTTGCAGGGTATTTATCCATAAGGGGTAACTTATAAGGTATCTGCAGAAAGCTCATAACTTGTCAAGATTCACAATCATTGCCAGATGTATGTACCGACAATATTTAAGAAATTAAGTAACTATCTTGAAAGTATGCTGTATGGACTTGGGTATGAAAGTTAGTTACTAGAGTTAATGTGTCTCAGTGATGGTCTGTTCCAGCAGGAGGGAATTGTCACCCTCCCTGGTCAGACAAAGATGCAATCCAAGGCTCAGTTGTGTAGCCTTGATCCATCCCAAGACTTTCAATGGAAAACCATCAGACACAACTGCAAACAATCGAAACCACTTAGAGGTAAAAAAAGGAGCATTGCAACAAAAAATGTTCCTGTTTATGAATGAAGACCAAAGACTGTTTCAGTATAACACAGAGTGGGGAGAGGCACTCTGGATCCATTCAGTGAGGAAACCCCTTATAGAGCAGGGGTGTTCTCATGAACACTTGAATCCTGGTTTCTGCGAAGCCAGCCAGTTCTGCCATAGGCACCAGCTTCCTCCGGGCCCAGGGGGTGCTCAACCTTCCACTCCATTCCAGGCCCCGCCTCCACCCGACCCCTTCTCCCTAGCCCCCACCCCACCTCTTCCTGCCTCCTCCTCCGAGCAACCCTGTCCCTGCTCCTCCTCCTTCCTCCCAGAGCTTCCTGCACTCCAAAAAACAAATGATTGCGGTGGGTGGGTGGTGCTGGGAGGGAGGGGGAGGATTTGATCAACAAGGCCACTGGTGGGTGGGAGGCATTGGGGGGAAGGGGGGATCTGGCTGCCGGTGGGTGCTAAGCACTCGCTAATTTTTTTTCTGTGGGTGCTCCAGCCTGAACTTTTGGTGGAAAACCTGCTTTATTAGGTAAGAAAGCCAAGGTTAATATTTTATGATTTTGTTTTGTATTGGAACCATTTCTTTCCACTGCTCTCTCTTGCTTCTAGTCACATCTTTATTCTTTCTTAAATACACTTATTTTTATGTTATTATAAGTGCTCATAAGCACTGTATTTTTCCGAAAGTGGTGGTTTAAAGTAAAAGTGGAGTACATTGCCCCTTTGGGGGCAGAGGATCTGGGATTTCTGTGAATAGGCAGTGCTAGAGGAATGATTTGAAGGAAGTCAGGGACTGGGGTGCACCTATAGTTAACCTGCAATGCAAAGACAGGGCTGGTACAGCCCAAAGGAGGATATTCAAGGGGTTGAAAAGCTGGTGGCATCAGGGAGCTGCCACCCAGCTGCCATGGGCAAAGTTACTGCTTGCTAGATGTCAAAGATAAGATGGCTCACAGTCTCGGGTCCCCAAGAACCATCACAACCTCCATGACAGGGGCACAGTGTGGGCACCAATTCCCCCCACACCAGGCTGTCTGTGGTACTCCCCAGGGCTCCTATCTTTCTGCCTGCCAGACTCCTATTCCTAATCCCTCAAGTCTCACTATTGTATCATTTGTTGCAAAGTATTTGGTGGGGGCATCAAACTTCAAGGCAACTGCTCCTGTACTCCCCCACCCCATGGTCCACCAAGGGTGCCCAGTCTCAGGCTCCTAGCTCCCCAGCTGTCACCTCTCATGGTCGCAGACCCGCATCTCTTTCCCTCGTGACTGGAGTTTCTCCAGACTGCACAGTTCCCTGCCTACACTGTGATACCCCCAGCAAGTCAGATGGTCTAACCAGGCCAGCATCTGAGCTTTGCTTTCTCTCCAAATGTGATGAAAGGCATAGTGAAAGGCATATAACCCCAGTTATAGGGTACCACACAGTTCTTTATAAGAAAGCTCATTTATTCTTAAAATTAAAACAAAACATATTAAAACAATAAAAGAACCTACCGACATGCTAAAATCTCACCATAGAAACTTACAGCTAGGTTTTCCAAGTTCATATCTGTCTCAGATTCAGAACCAGAACCACCATGAATAATTCTGCCTTTCCTTTATGCAACTTGAGCCTTTGATCTTGGACTCATTTAACAAGCAAACAGCTGACAATGGCCCACTCCTCAGTGTGTAGCTTCAAAAGGCTGAGTTTTTGCATAACAAGAGGTGGCAAATTTCTGTTCACCTCCCCCCTAGATAATTTCCAGGAAAACCCTTAACAGTTTTTGTTCCGAAAGTCCATTCTTGTCTGGCAAATAGTTCAATATGGTCCTTTGAACACCCAGGTCTCCCCTGAGTCACATCTCCCCCTCTTGAGAGGTTACATTCAATCCCGGCCCACAATAATACATAAACCATTCATTTAATACAATGGACCCCAAAGATATTTAAGCTGAATTAAATAATTATCCCAAGGATACTGCAGGAAATTGCCATATCTGTCACTGGAGTAGGGAAGGGATGTTTTGCATGATCTCATGACTGAGGATATGAAACTTGTGAATTTTACTCATCCAAAAATGACTGCTTTTCATCCTTAGTTTTAATGGAACAGAAGCCACACATTGTCCTTCAGACAAGGTGACTACCATAATGCAGTCACACCAAAAAACATGAGCACACAGCAGTGTAAACAACTATAATCACTCTAAAAACAGTTTTTGAAAAACGACTGGTTCCTACAGGCTCTGAAGAGGCAAAAAAAAAGGTTGTGCAGTAACTAGCGAATAATATAGTGTATGACAAACAAATGTGAGAAAGGAGGAGAGAGAGTCAGGGAAATAAGGGACTCAGCTAGCCCTCAACAGGGATCTGGGGAATGACAGGGGAGCTGGATGCGGTTTCTGAATCCAATCAAAGACGTTATCTACACTGGTGGTGGCACGTAGAGTAAGTGTAGCTACACTGTGCAGTGAAATTCAGGCTGTGTCCGAAATGCAATGTGTAGCTACATGTGACAGTGAAAGGGTCTGGCAGAGGGGAGGCAGTGGGGAGATACCAGAGACTTTCCCCACTGCCTCTCCACTGCCAGAGCCTTTTCCCACTGCTAGAATATTTCAGTGCTTCAGGGAAAGGCTCTGGCAGTGGAGAGGCCATGGAAACTAAACTGCTACAAATAGCAATGTAGATGTAAGAGTCACTGCTTGGCATGAAGAGACCCAAGTAGGATATATACCCTAAGGTTCTGGTGTGTCTTTACTCTACTCACCTGAGCAGTGCCCCATTGTCTACACTGATTTTTATACCCATACTGGAGGGCATGTAGTGTATGTACTCTACATGCTGCCGTAAGTGTAGACATAGCCAAAGAGACAGAACCATCACTGACAGATATTGAACAGAATATACACCCATCATCACAATGCACAAATGCAACTTCACCTCTCACCTCCAGGAAAACATTAGACAGTTTACCCCAGAGGCTCCATGTCCAACCATGTATCCTGCCTTGCCCCTCTTACTGAGTGTGCGTAAGATAATATTGCAAAGTGTGTGGTAAGGAAGAGGATGGCAAGTGACCTAGGTAGTCCCAGAGGAGACCCACGGCCATTGGAGTCATACACCAATTTGCACTAGCTCATGATGTGTCCCCGTGAGTTTGGGCTTTGGTGGCTTTGGAACATTTCATGCTGGGTTTTGCTATTTTCATGCCTTTATAAAAATACTAAAACATTGTAATGAAGTGATTTTTGTTTGTTTCTAATAAAACCTTCGGTTCCAGACTCCATTCCCATTAACCATTTGGCTTCAGTACACACACACTCCATTTACCTGCTTCAGAATCTACTGTCTCTATATGATGTGCTTCACCTAGTAGTGATCATTCAGATCTCAGCCAGTTGTTCTGCTTCTAAGCAGAAGACTTTGATGAGTTAAATCTCCAGGAGACTTGTGAATTTTTTTTTCTAAGTTGAGTAAACATTGGGCTGAACTCTGTTCTGATATTTACAAATGCCAACTGTTCTGGGGACACGCCAGTGTAAAGAAGAAGAGAATTTCCTCCTTTTTTATATTGAATTCCACCCACCGGATATTGCACACATTTTATAGCATCTCTTTCTCCCTGGTTTTCTTATTTTATTGATTATCTGGACAGTTGCTGGAAGTTTTAGAAGGAGCTAGAGGATAAGTTTCCCTTCAAACCGAATCTGTAAGTACAGACCATTTACTGCTTTTTATCAAGTATTTTGCTATAGATCATCTGTTAATGGCTCATACTTGGGGATGTGGTTTCAATATGGTTTTTTTGCTATTGTCCCCATGTCTTTTATCTAAATGGTACAGTGCATTTTGGGGTGAACTAAAGGCAAGTAATAACCTCCATAGCCGATATTTCAGGATTCAGCTTTGTCATAGTAACACAGGAATTGCCAGACTGTATCAGACTCAAGGTCCTATTCCATTATCTTGTCTGTGACAGTGGCCACCACCAGAGGAAGGTTTAAGAACCACACAGTAGGCAGCTGATGGACAATCTGATTTAAGTACCGAAACACTGAGTTCAATATCCCCTCCAACATTGTTGTTAACTCTGGAATTTATGATAATTCTGGATATTCGTTATCCGTTGAAGTGCCCAATCCCTTTTCAAATCTTGCAGAGATCTTGGTCTCAATGATTTCCCTGTAGCAGTGAGTTCCAGATTCTAATAATTTGTTTTATGATAAACTATTTTTGTTTATCACTTTTGAATTGGTCACCTTTTTAATTTCATTGACTGTCTCATTGTAAACATTTGTTTCACTCTCTCTTCATAGGAGAGCTTTTTCACATTCTTGATCTTTCTTATCACCCTACTCGGAACCCTCTAATTCTGCAATACCTTTTTTGAGATGGGTTGACTAGTACTACACACGGATCAGGCTACAATATTTATTTATATAATGCCATTATAGTATTTTCCATGTTATTTTCTACCCCATTCCATATGCAACTTAATATCTTTATAAATAAATAAATGTGTTCGTCTTTAAGGTGCCACCGGACTCCTTGTTGTTTTTGTGGATACAGACTAATGCAGCTACCCCCTGATACTTAACTTCATATCTTGTTTGCTTTTGTGACCACAGCTGCACATTAAGCAGAGGTCTTTATTTAGCCATCTGCAACAATGCACAGGTCCCTTTCCTGAATTTATATAGTTAATTTATACCCCTGTAAAGTGTATGAGTATGTCACAGCCGGCCTCTTCTTGGGCACGCACTTGGATCAGGGCTGCTCGGGGGGGGCGGGGGGGGGGGCAAGTGGGGCAATTTGCCCCAGGCCCCGGGCCCCACAGGGGCCCCCACGAGAATATAGTATTCTATAGTATTGCAACTTTTTTTTATGGAAGGGGCCCCCAAAATTGCTTTTCCCCAGGCCCCCAGAATCCTCTGGGCAGCCCTGACTTTGATCCACACTGGTGTCCCTGAGTTGCTATTATAGCCTTTCTACCTCTCTAAACTTCCTCTGAGAACACTTGCATGTGAATATCAGGAGATCCTGGCTGCTTTTCCTCATTCTGTTTCAAAGGCCCTGAAGATCTAATCCAACCCCCTACTGATTGATTGACTACTCCTCCAACTGCTGGGTTTGAAAAGCCTCTAAGCTTTTAATTAACCAGAGTAAACCTAACATAAACCTAACAATAGCCATCAGTAAAACTTCTACTTCTCAGGGGTAGGTCTACATTTGAAATGCTAGAGTGGCACAGCTCCCATTGTGGTAGTTAATCCACCTCCCTGAGAGGCAGTAGCTAGGTGGATAGAAGAATTCTTCCATCGACTGTCTACACTGGGAATTACGTTGGCTTAACTACATCGCTCAGGGGTGTGGATTTCTCGTATCCCTGAGTGATGTAACTGGGTCAACTTGAATTTTGAGTATAGACCTGGATTTACTCTAATAGGGAAACTTAATTTGATAAAAGCCAGGCAGTGCTTTCCTTCCTGATCACAAATTAGCTCCATGACCCGCTCTGCAATCCTGCTTCCTCTGTCTTCAGGAGTCACCTGGCAACCTTCAAATTAAACCCCACAAATTCCAAACAACTTTCTGGGTGGAGTTTCCAGCCAGGAGTTCCTGCCTCTGTGTATCTGTGCACCCAGTGGCATATATTCCTTTTGGTCTTCATCCAACAATCCACCCCATCATAAAATTCCACATAAGAACCCTTATTCTATAACAATATTTCATAACATACACTTCCAAGTAACACAGTCCCTTCTCCACTGAGTAGTTTAAAATTTTCCTTTCATTGTGTGTTACTCTGCATTTACTGACATTGAATTTTATTTGCCATAATGTTGCCCATTCACGCAGCTTGCTTTGTTATCGCTGAAATTCCTCACAGTTCTTTTTGTTCCTGATTAATCTAAGTAACTTTGTGTTATCTGCAACTGTTGCTACCTTACTATTCACCCCCACTTTCCAGATAATTAGTGACCATATTAAACTACATTTGACCTATTACAGAACCTGGGTCATCCCACACTCAACTCTTTTGCTGTAAAGAAACATGGAGCATTTAATTCTACTTTGTACTTTCTCTCTCCTAGACAGGTTTTGATCCCTGATGATAGTTTGCCTCTTTCCCACGACTAAATAATTTCTTTAGTAGCCTCTAATGAGGGACATTGGCAAAAGTCTTTTGGAAGTTTAAATACTTTTTGTTTATTACAAACAGTTCTTCTCGACTACAAGGAGGTTAGTGAGACACAATTTTCTTTTGCAAAATCTGTCCCACCATTTATTTCAAACTTCCTGCATCTGAAAGACTTAAAAAATCTCTTGTTTGTTATTATAACTTTAGCGATTTGCTCTTCAAAATCCATTTTGCTCCCACTAATTTCCCTCTTTCTTATTGCCTGCTGTTATTTACACTCCTCCTTACTGGCTTCACGAGGGTCAGATTTACAAATCCTAAAGTGTTTTTGTTTGGCTAAAAAAATCTTTCAAATCTTGCTTTTAAGCCTCTTGCCTTCCTGTTCCCTTGTTATTCAGCAGAGCAATTAACTTCTGAGACTCTTTTAAAAAAATAATCATAAAAAGCATCCCTGCCACCTCTAAGGATTTTATTTCCTTATAACTCTTGGGCCTTTTTGACTAATCTCCTCATATTAGTGAAATCTCCCTTTTTTAAAATGTAGCGTGTCTGTCACTTTTCGGTTCTCTATCCATGGTAAGAAGTTAAACCTAATTATTCTGTGGTCAGTATTACTTAGCTGCTCAGCTAATATCATTTCTTTAATTAACTGATCTTGTTACGAAGGAGGAATTCACCAATAGCCCATGTTCTTGCATACTCTAGACCTAGCTGATCTAAGAAGCAATAATTTAAAATGTTGAGAAATTGTGTCTCTAACCTTTGCCCTGCTGGGCCATTTGACCAGGTTATATGTGAGTCACTGAAGTCTCCCATTATTATCAATTTGTTAGATTGTGCTTCATCTCTGATCCCTCTCAATATTGTGCACTCAATTTCCTTTTCTTCATGGGAGGGCCAGAAGAATAGTGACACTTCTCCCGCTTCTTACAACTGTGTGGTCCTCTGCACTCAGAATTTTTATCTCACTAAATCCTATTTATCTTTCAGATACAGCATCACTGTGGTCTAGTCTGTCTTTCTTGTATAGTTTGTAACCAGGCATTTCAGTATCCCGTTGGCTTTTCTCTTAATAAAGCACATTGTCTCAGAGTCCTCTTCCATTTCACAGCGTCCTAGTTTTTAAGAACTGCCAGTTCAGCTCTGTGACAGATATGGAAATTTCGTGGAATATTTTTGGGAGATCTTACTGTATTAAGTTTATGAATCACTGTAGGCCAGGGATTGTATATTCCCATGGGGGAGGGGAGCACATCTGCCCCAAGAACTCAGAAAAGTGGGGTTGAGTAGGCAAATTCACTCAGGCTGTAACACCTCTCAAGAGCTACCAGCACCTGGACAGGCTCCCATATACTGGTTTGAAGTGAATTCTCCAGAGACAAACAGACAAAAAATAACTTTCAGATAAATAGCTTGATTTTCAACCAATTCAGGGACTTCTTTCTGGTCCAGCAAATGGACTGGACCTTCTGCACAAGGAAGGGCCCCAATCCTTTCTGGGAAGGGTTGGAAGGACTTTGGCCTATGGAAGCCCCACGATGGGTGGCCTCTGGTAAGCATTCAGCATGCATATAGGAACGTTTATTGTTTTTAATATGTGTTCTATGTAATGCTTTCCCCTTAATAATGAATGTGCTTGCTTAGAAAGAAATGTGTGGTAACTTATAACTTGTCTCCATTCAAGAGAGATGATGTTTCAGGGGTGGAGTGGGGTGGGTTGTGCGTGGGGGTGGGGGCGCTGGGATTCTGAAAGCAGGTGCCCTTGGTGGAACATGAGGGGGAATACAGGTGAATTTGCCCAGAACTGTGACAAATATCATCTCAGTTATTGGTGACCCTAACATCAAACAGTTCAACACAACACTCCTCACTTTGACTGGAATTATACTGATTCTCATGTTCTGCTTTTTGACCACCAACAATGCTAACCTGACTCCTATGGCATTGTTTTGCCTGCCCATTCAGAGGGATGCTTTACAAACAGGGAAGGGACATCTCTTCCCCCAAGCTTTTTGTTCTTAACATTCTTTCAGCCTCTGCCATAGAAATCCTCAGACAAATGTGCAGGACACAGAAATAACATTTCCAGTCACCCAGAACATCTATTTGACAAGTTCAGTCTCTGTATATGCCTGATCCAATGCCCAATGAAGTCATTGAAAGTGTTTCCACTAATTAGAATGAGCAATGAATCCAGCCCTGCATGAGGAAATTACATTGAATAATTACTTTTTATATTAGTATAAAATAATGTGAATGTGACAGAACTTTATTTGTCCAGATACTAGGAATTCATAAATAAACCCTCTGTAATAGCACAACACTATTAGTGAAAAAGAAAGCACAATATCTGGTCTGTAGGTAATTGTCAGAGCTGTTTGCACAAACCATTGTACACACTAAATCAACATGGGTGTGTAGGTTGCCATACGCTTTAATAGATAATCTGATGCTTTAAAATTTCCTTTCAATATTTACTAGTCTAAAGTTCTCAGATTCATGCAACAAAACCCAAAGAATAAATAACACAGCAACATAACACAGCTGGCATGATTTACTTTTGGGTAGACACTTTGCATATTTTGTGGTTTGAATTCATTTAAAGGATTGAACTGAATATTCATATAGTTGTTTAAAGTATTTACCCAGCTTCATCTTTGCTGAAATTTTAGTTTTATTTCATGCAAAATTTACATTACATGAATATTAAGTATAACAATGGCCTTTGAGGGATCTGAACCTAGTACTTATAGATTTGAAAGCACTGACTACAACTGCCCAGGGTGCAAGCAGACTTATATACCTGTGTACACACTGTAGTCACCAGAAGGGGGGAGAAAGCCATGTTGTTTCAGCGTGAATTACATACATACTCTCACTGGCTGGAGTAGGCCACTCTGTGCCTCAGCACTCCACAGAAATTCAGCTCCCAACATAGCACCCAATAATGATGCCATCACTAAGGCTGTCTGTGGTCACTGAATCCAGGCTTCCTGGATCTAAAGGCACAATCTTCTACTGTCTCTGATAAAGAAACACAATGATCAACTTGAAGTCAATAGCAGACTCATAAAGCTCTCTACATGGTCTGGGTAGTAGCTGGAGAAAAAGAGACAGACTGTTATTATGGGTTACATTAGATGGGATGGTTATGTGCTCAAATCAGGGAACTGCCAAAGCTAAGGCTGTCTGTGTGCATTGGTTCGGTGAGGGGGTGTCCACCCTACACAGGACTGTAAGGGGTTAGGGTGGCCACGTAGGCCCATTATCTTCACAGACTGCATTTGGAGTGAGAGCCAAAGAGCAGGGAATTGATGACAAGGAGGCTCAGCTGGGCAGGAACAGCTGGGGCCTATAAAGCCAGGAAGCTGGCAACATAGATGGGCGATTGCTGAAAAGGGAAGTCACCCCCTGGGAAAAGGGAGGAGGGTTTGGAACTGCTACACCCAGAGCAAGGAGCGGAAACAGGAGTTCCAAGAAGCAGTTGAGGGAAGGAACAGTGAGGGTTGGGAGAGGAAAACCCAGAACTGCTGGGTGTAGGGTCCCTGAACTGGAACCCAAAGTAGAGAGTGGGCCCAGGTTCCCCTACCAGCCACTGTGGACATGGCAGAGGACAGCAGACTGCCTGGGAGTTTTGGAACGACTTTGTTACACCTACCCCAGAAAGGGGGAACACATATGGTGACCCGGCTGGAGGGCCAAATCATGAAGAGGAGGCTGCAATTCCTGGAGTGAGAGGGGTCTGCAGTGTGAGAGGACGACAGGAGAGACACTGCTGTGTGTGTGTGTGTGTGTGTGTGTGTGTGTGTGTGTGCGCGCAATGCCTGGCCAGAGCTAATCCCCAGGACAGCCAGCAGGAGGGCACTAGCAGTGAGTGACAGGTTAATTGAGAATGAAATCCCCAAATTCATAGACTCTTAGAATTTAAAGCCAGAAGTGACCACTGTGATCATATAGTCTGATGTCCTGCACATTGCAGGCCCTGGACCCTCATCCCCCCCACTCCTGTAATAGACCCATAATCTCTGGCTGAGTTACTGAAGTCTTCAAATCCTTATTTAAAGACTTCAAGTTATAGGGAATTCATCATTTACTCTAATTTAAACCTGCAAGTGGCCTGTGCCCCATGCTACAGAGGAAGGCAAAACACACTGAGGGTCTCTGCCAATCTAACCTGCAGGAAAATTCCTTCCTACCCCAAACATGTTAATTAGTTGAGCTGTTAACATATAAGCAAGACCTATCAGCCAGACAGCTGGGAAATAATTCTCTGTACTAACTCGGAGCCCTTCCCATGTAGTGTTTCCTCTGTGGCTGTTAGGGATATTTGCTACTAACAGTCACAGATGGGCCATATGCCATTGTAGGCAATTTCATTATCCCATGAATTTATCAAGCTCAATCTTGAAATCTTGAAATTTTTGCTTCCACTGCTCCCCTTGGGAGGCTGTTCCAGAATTTCACTTCTCTGATGGTTAGAAACCGTTATCTGATTTCAAGTCTAAACTTGTTGATGGCCAGTTTGTATCCATTTGTTCTTTTGTCAAGACTGATGCTTAACTTTATCCCTCTGATGTATTTATAGAGAGCAATCATATCTCACCTCAACCTTCTTTTAGTTAGGCTAAGCAAGTCAAGCTCCTTGAGTCTCTTCTTGGAATGTGGGTTTTGCATTCCTCTGATCACCCTAGTAGCCCTTCTCTGCATCTGTTCCAGTTTGAATTCATCTTTTTCAAACATGGGAGACGAGAATTGCACACAGTATTCCAGATGAGGGCCCACCAGTGCTTTGTACAATGGTAATAACACCTCCCTATCTCTACTTGAAATACCTCATCTGATGCATCCTAGGACAGTATAAGCGTTTTTCATGGCCACGTCATATTGGTGGTTCATAGTCATCCTGTGATCAACCAATACACACAGGTCTTTCTCCTCCTCTGTTGCTTCCAACTGGTACATCCCCCATTTACAGCAAAAATTCATCGTCTTAGTCCCTAATTGCATGACCTTGCATTTTCCAATATTAAATTTAGTCTCATTTCTATTACTCCAGTTTTCAAGGTTGTCTAAATCTTCTATGATATTCTGGTCTTTCTCCATATTGGCAATACCTCCCAATTTTGAGTCATCTGCAAATTTTGTTAGCACACTCCCACTTTTTGTGCCAAGGTCATTAATGAAAAAGTTAAATAAGACTGGTCCTAAGACCGATCTCTGAGGAACTCCATTAGTAACCTCCCTCCAGCCTGACAATTTACCTTTCAATATGACCTGATGTATTCTTTCCTTTACCCAGGTCCTTATCCACCTTACAGTTCTAGCATTAATCCCCATCTTTTCTAATTTAATAATTTCCCATGTGGAATTGCATCAAATGTCTTACTGAAATCCAGATAGATTAGATCTACTGCATTTTCTTTGTCTGAAAAATCAATCTTCTCAAAGAAAGAGATCAGATGGGTCTGGCATGATCTACCTTTTGTAAAACCATGTTGAATTTATCCCAATTACCATTTTCCTCTATGTCATTAACTACTTTATCTTTCAAAATTTGTTCCAAGATCTTGCTAAAAATTGAGGTCAAACTAACAGGCCTGTGGTTTATTGGATAACTTTCCCCCCATTCTTAAAAATAGGAACTATATTAGGAATTCTTTAGTAATAGGATATGACCCCTGAATTTACAGATTCATTAAAAATCCTTGCACCTGGGTTTGCAATTTTATGTGCCAGTTCCTTTAATATTCGTGGGTGAAGATTAGCTGGGCCTCCCAATTTGGTCCAACTAAGATTTTTTAGTTTGACTTCCACCTCAGATGTGCTAATTTTTACTTCCATATCATCATTCCTATTAGCCACTCTGCCACTATCCCTAAGCTCATTACCCTTATTCAAAACTGAGGCAAAATATTTGTTTAGGTGATGTGACATGCCTAGATTATCTTTAATCTCTCCCCCCTGCCCACCCCATTATCAGTGCTTGGTGGTCCCAGTTCTTTCTTTGATTTTTTAAAATTATTTGGCTATAGAACCTTTTACTATTGGTTTTAATTTCCTTTGCAAGGTCCAGCTCTGCTTGGCTTTTGGTAGCTCTCAATTTTTCCCTACACTATATGACCTCTAAAAGGTAGCTTTCCTTGCTGATCCTTCCAATCTTCCATTCCTTGTAGGCTTTCTGCTTTCTCTTAACAACATGTTTGAGATGCTTGCTCATCCACTTTGATCTGCAAAACTTCCCTACAATGTTTCCCCCTTGCTTGGGATGCAGACTTCAGATAGTTTCTGCAACTTTGACTTAAAGTAATTTCAAACCTCCTCCACATTAAGATCTTGAGTTCTTCAGTCCAGTCCATGTCCCTAACAAATTCCCTTAATGTTTTAAAGTTTGCCTTTTTGAAATCAAAGACCCTATTAGCAGGCCTTTTTTTTGTAATCCTTCTATTTAGTTTAAACTGAGTTAGCCCATGATCACTCATACCAAGGTTGTCCTCTACAACCAGTTCTTCAATGGGGTCCCCACTACTTACCAATGCTAAATCTAGAATGACATCACCTTTAGTTGGTTCAGAGAGTATTTGGTGAAGAAATCTGACAGTTGTCGCAACCAGGAATATCTGTGCTCTACCATTATTAGGAGCACTTGTCCTCTAATCAATATCTGGGAAATTAAAGTTTTCCATTATGACACAATTCCCATCAGTATTTATTTCATTACAATATTAAAGAGGTCTCTATCCATATCCATATTGGATCCTGGATGTCTGTAGCATACCTCATGCACTATCCCAGGGGTACCTCTAGTAGCTTTTCTCCCCCAGGTGAGTTTGACTTAAACAGGTTCTGCTTTATCCAGTCCATCACTTCTAATTTCTTTTCATTCTAGCTCATCAATAATATACAAAGCTAGTCCACCACCCTTCCCTTTATTTCTGTCTTTCCTGAACAGCACATATCCTTCAATACCTGTACTCCAATCATTAATAAT